>NW_004443955.1:19682652-19686865 GCF_000243295.1 Trichechus manatus latirostris
CCATTTTTTGCAGGCGCAGAAATGACATCACTATGCCTATTGTATAAAGAGATCTTTTCACAATATCTACAACAGAACCAAGTTCAAGAAAATCAGAAAATGACTATTTTTTAACTACTCACATTAATATATACACATAGTTGGGATGAGAATTCATTCAAAAAGCGTTTATTAGACACATACTTCATGCCACTACTGTGCCTGGTTCTTGGGACACAGAGATGAAAAATAAATAATCATTGTCCATAGGTCAGGAAGGAGACAGATGTGTAAGAATATATCATGCTTGAAGGTCAATAATAGATGAATGAAGGACTATGGGAGACCTTAAAAGTGAGGGCAGGGATTGCAAAATCCTTTGTGCTAGGAAAAGTTTGCATCAGTGGCTTCCATGGTCTGAAACTTTGAATGGGAATGAGAAAATCACTAAACTAAAATCATTGCTGTTGCATTCTACTCCCAGTAATAGGGTAACCCCCACCAGACATGCAGAAAACGACTATAAAAGCTTCATATAAGACAAAAAGCAGCAAAGAGATTCTGGTGCAAAATGCACACTAGAAGGAAAGAAGTCAAATGAAGTGAGTTCCCATTTTGGAAGCTTTTAAACTGAAAAGTGAGACAGAGGGGATTCCTATGTGGGGGACCAGTAACCTGAAAACAAGGAAGCTGTGACTACTACAGAGATTGGAGACATCTCGACAAGGAAAGAGCCAGAAAGGGGATCCCCAACTCCATCTGCCCACATGAACTATGCATGCATGGAACAAACTCAAAGCAACTCAAATGAAGTGAAAATATCTGACAGAAACCAAAGCTAATACCCAAGAAACAGTGTTTTCAGTTCAAGCCCAACCAAGATGATTCTGTAATAAAAACAAGGGAAACAACATTAGTCGGAGAAAAGTAAAAAACTCACAATCTCCACGACTTAATTCTCATGATGTCCAAACACAATCCAAAATTATCTGGCATAAGAAGAACCAAGAAAATAGAACCTATTTTCAAAAGAAAAAGAAAAAAAAAAAATCAACTGAGACCGACCTTAAGATGACTCAGATGTTAGAGCTAGCAGACTAGGATTTGAAAGCAGTATACAGGTAGTCCCTGACTTACGACGGTTTCGAGTTACGATGAACCATACTTACCTATGTCCTTTTTTTTTTTTAATACATCTTGTCATTAGTATGTACTATATACAATGTTGAAGTGCATAATTTGCTGACATTATTGTTCTCATGCCTACTCCTAAAGACAAATGAAGATCAGATTTATAAAGATACTGATAATAAAAGGCAATAATAATGAAATCGAAAAAAAAAGAGATATTTGACTTATGTCAGAACTGACTTACAACAGAGTCTTCAGGAAGGAACCCTGTTGTAAGTCAAGAACTACCTGTATATAAAAATCCTTAATTTAAAAAAAAATCTATAAATGCTCAAGACCAATAAAAAAAAAAAAAATAGAGAATAACAAGAAATATCTGCATAGTAGTAAAAATGAAGAAAACAAGTATAAAGACACATAAAATAAAAGTAAATAGATCAGGAAAGATAGACCATGCAAACAGTATGCATAGGAAGGCTGAAGTGGTTATACCAACATAAGTTACAATAGATTTTAATACAAAAAGAAGGAGCCCTGGTGGCACAGTGGTTAAGCACCTGGTTGCTAATCGAAAGGTTGGCAGGTCAAACCCACCAGCCACTCTGGAGGAGAAAATACTTGGCAATCTATTCCTATAAAGATTACAGTCTAGGAAAGCCTATGGGGGCAGTTCTACTGTGCCTTACAGGGTGCTGTAAGTCAGAATCTACTTGACAGCACACAACAACAATTCAAAAAAGTATTAAAAGAAATAAGAGCTATGTTTCGTAGTGACAAAAGACTTAATTCTTCAGGAAGATATAAAAATCACAAATGTATATGTAACTAAAAACAAACTTCAAAATATTTAAGCAAAAATTAACAGATTAAAAGCAAAGGCGACAACTTTATCATCATAGTTAAAGATTTTTAGCACTATTCCCTCAGCAACTGATAAACTAGACCAAAAAAAAAAATTAGTAAAGAATCTGAATAATGTTACCAAATACTTTGATTTAAATAATATTTATAGAACAAACAACAACTACAGAGTGCATGTTCATTTCAACTGTACATAGTATGTTTACCAAGGTAAACCATATGCTGGACCATAAAACAAATCTTAATAAGTTAATAAAATATATTGGGACCATACAGAGTATATCCTTTGAACATGTTGAGTTTATACTAGAAATTAATAAGAAGATGATAATAGGTAAAACATCAAATATGTAAAAATTAAATAACACTATCTTAATAATCTTTGAAAAAGTAGAAATTCCAAAATAAACTAGAATCTAGAGAAGGGATTACAAGAGAAATTAGGAAACATTTGGAATGATCACACAGTATGTCGAAATTTGGGAGATGTGACTAATGCAGTGCTTAGAGAAAAAAAAATATATATAGCTTTAAATGTTTATATTAGAAGAGAAGAAAGGTTGAAATCCGATCGTCTGAGTGTCTATCTTATGAAATTTGTAAAAGATGAATAAATTAAAACCAAAATATGTGGAAAAATTGTAAATATAAGAGTATAAATTAATGTAAGAGAAGGTAAAAAAAAAAAAAATATATTAATGATGAAACCAAAAAGCTAGTTCTTTGAAAAGATTTAAAAATCTTTAAAAAAATAAAAATAAAAACTGTTAAAAGGATAAGGGAATATTCTGAACAACTTTATGCCAATAAATTTGACAATCTAGATGAAAGAGACAAGTTTCTTTAAAAACAAGTATTACCAACTGTCTGGAGCCCTGATGGCACAGTGGTTAAGAGCTATGGCTGCTAACCAAAAGGTCAGTAGTTCAAATCCACCAGCCACTTCTTAGAAACCCTATGGGGCAGTTTTACTCTGTCCTATAGGGTTGCTATGAGTCAGAATTGACTAGATGCCAGTGGGTTATGTTTTTTGGTTTATTACCTTCTGTGATGGTTAATGCTATGTGTCAACTTGGGTAGGTGATGATTCTCTGTGGTTTGGCAAACTAAGGGATGGTTGCTCTTCCATAATGTAATTTAATGTAACCTTCCATGAAGTGATCTGAGTGATTAATCAATCAGTTGAAGGGGGTGTTTCCTTTGGGGATATGGCCTTATATAAATGGATGTTCTGGCAAAATTCACTCTCTCTTTCCATCTTGCACTCTTCTCGTTGTCTGATCCCTGGTTCCTGGGATGCAGCCTGCAGAAATATCTGGCCTGCTGCCTGATTTGCAGGTATTGAATTGTGAGACCTTGCTATCCCATGAGCCAGCAGAAGTCTCCAGACTGCCACCTGACCTACAATTTGGGACTTCCCAGGCCCGCAATTGTGTGAACCATTTCCTTGAAGTAAATCTCTCTCTTTTTTTACATATATACATCTTACTGGTTTTGCGCCTTTAGAGAACCCAGACTAAGGCACCAACTATCCCCAGAAGAAACAGAAAACTTGGGTAGCTCTGTATCAAAGAAAACTCCAAACCCAGATAGCTGTGTTGGTGAATTCTATCAAAATGTTAAGGAAAAAATAATACTAATCCTACAAAATCTCTTTCAAAAAATACAGTCATTTTATGAGGGTAGTAGATACCCTCACAGAGCCCTGGTGGCAAAGTGGTTAAGAACTTGGCTGCTAACCAAAAGGTCGACAGTTCTAATCTACCAGCTGCTCTTTGGAAACCCTGTGAGAGCAGTTCTACTCTGTCCTATAGGTCACTGGGAGTCAGAATCAACTTGATGGCAACGGGTACGGGTATGATAGATACCCTCATATCAAACTTACCAGTGATACCAAAACCAAACAAAGACCTTGCTCTTGAATGCAGACACAAATGCTTACCAAAATTTTATCAAATTAAATCCAACAAGATATAAAATGTTATTATATTATAGCCAGGTGGAGATTATCCCAGGAAAGCAATGTTGTTTTAATATTCAAAAATCAATCAATGTAACTTATCAAACGGAAAGAATAAAGGAGAAAATCATATGATGATTGCAATAGATGCAGAAAAAAATTTCTGACGTAATTTTATATCAATTTGTCTTAGTCATCAAGTACTGCTATAACAGAAATGCCAGAAGTGGATGGCTTTAACAAAGAGAAATTTATTCTCTCATAGTCTAGGAGGCTAGAAGT
>NW_004443955.1:19687308-19696715 GCF_000243295.1 Trichechus manatus latirostris
ATTAAGAAGGTACATGAGTAACCTACAGCTTACCTTATACTCAACAGTGAATGACTCAATGCTTTCTACTTAAGAGCAAGAACAAGGCAATGATGTCTACTTTTACCACTTATTTTCAACATTGTATTGGCAGTCTAAGCCAGTGCAACAAGGCAAGAAAAAGAAAAGGGCATACAGATTGGAAAGGAAGGAATAAAACTGTCCTTATTTGCAGATGACATAGTAGTTTTCAGAGAAAAATTGGAGAAATCTAGGGGAAAAAAATGCTAAAAATAAAAGTGCATTTAGTAAAGTTTCAGGAAAGCAAAAGAAAAGCAAAAATCAACTCAATCATATTTCTATATAATGGACAATTAGAAATTGTAATTTAAAAAATACCTGCACTTAGAATGGCATAGAAAAAGAATAAAATACTTAGGAACAACTTAGCAAAGGATATACAAGTCTTGCACATTGAAAATTATAACACATTGCAATGGGAAATTTAAGAAGACCTAATACAATGAAGGGATATACCAGACTCATGGATTGGGAAACTCAATGTAATTAAGACGGCAAATTTCCCCAATTGATCTATAGATTCAATGCAATCCCAATCAAAATTGTAGCAGGTTTAAAAAAAAAATGGCAGGCTGATATTAAAATTTATAAGCAAAGACAAAGGATCTGGAAGAGCCAAGACAATTTTGAAAAAATAGAAGGACTTCCACTACAGGATTTCTAACGAAAACAGAAAAGAATTCAGAAACAGATTCACACATCTATGCAAAATTGATTTTAACAAAGGTGCCAAGCCATTTCAATGGGGGAAAAGATAGTCCTTTCAAGAAATAGTGATGGAACAAATGAACGTATGTTTGGGAAAAATATAGATGCCCACCTTTTCCTGACAACATAAATAAAAATTAACTCAAAATGAATCATCAGTATTAATATACATGAGAAAACAATCAATTATGTAGAAGAAGACATAAGAAACACTAACTTTATGTTATTTGGCTAGGCCTAGATTGCTTAAATAAAACACAATAAGTCAAACCCCCAAAATAAAAAGGAAAACAATAAAATGAACTTCATCAAAATTAAAAACCTTTTTTCTTCAAAAGACACAGTTAAGAAGACAAAAAGGAAAACTACACATGGGGTGTCTGTATTTGCAAAGCATGTATCTGAAAAAGGGTTTATATTAAAAATATATAAAAAACTCTTACAACTAAATAATAAGATGATTACCCCAGTTACAGGGTGGGCAAATAATTTTCATAAATATTTATTGCTATATAGACAGCAATAAATATGAAAATATACTTAACATCACTAGTCATCAGGGTAATACAAATTAGTCACACTCACTAGAATGACTAAAGTTAAAAATCTGTCAGTATCAAGTGTTGACAAAGGTGTGGAGAAACTGGAATCTCACATGTTGCTGATGGGACAGTAAAATGGTAAAACCACTTTGAAACATTCTATGGTAGTACCTCATAAAATTAAATTTAGAGCTACCATACAACCCAATTCCTAAATATTCACCCAAAGGAAATGATAACATAATTCCACAGAAAGACTTGTATGTGTATGTTCATAGCAGTATTATTCATAACAGCCAAAAACTGGAGGAAAATGCTCAGCTGATAAATAAATAAACCAATCATGGTATATCCATACCTCAGTAATAAAAAATAATAAACTATTAATGCATGCAAGAGCATGGATGAACCTCCAAAACATTACGCTTAGTGAAAGTAGTCAAATCAAAATGACAAAATACTGTCTGATTTCATTTACACACAATTCTAGAAAAGATAGAACTAGGATGACAGAAAGTACATTAGTGGTTTGCCCATGACTGTAGCTCAAGGGAGAAAATCAACTGCAAAGTATCATAAGGAAATGCTAGGGTGATGAAAAGGTTCTATATCTTGATTGTTTTTGTGGTTCCATGATAGTAGACAATCACCTAAATTCATCAAATTTATATTAAATAGTGCAAATTTCAATGCATATAAATTATACCTTAATAAAACTGAAAAAAATAATAAATTCCGGAAACTATTAAAAAATAATAATAACTACAGCTCTTCGTATCTGCCAGCTGTTCTTGCTCAGGTGGCAGATTAGACACCAGGCTTGGCTAGCGGACCATGAGGCAATGCTGTAGCAGGAAGAAGACAGTGACGTTCTTTCAGAGGCAGGCCTTGCCTCAGCTGCAGGGTCCCATGCCCTTAGGGAACTGAAAAGCTCTCAATACTTTGAATTTGAAGACTGACTTCCAGCTATGTGGCCCACGGATCCTTTATAACTGCCTGGACAGGCTTTGCTTCTGGGCTCCGTTCTGACATCTCATTTTCAAGAATTCTTTGTGTCCAGATTATCTCCATGATTCCTTTCTACTCCGCAACAACAACCAAGCTGAGGAAAAACAAACACTGCTAATGAATTTGACCTTTTATTGCAGATGAATGTAATTCACCAAATACACTTATTTTCCCGGCATCTTTATCTGTGGATTCCCCTCTCTGGTTTCCACAGAGAGCTCTTAGTTAACTATTGCTGAAATTGGAATTTCAAAAGCAATTCTGACTGAAAGAGCAACTCTTCAATTAAATGAATAATCAAATTCAAAATGTTATTTGAATAATTTGAGTTCTTAAATTAAGCACGCAGATTTTTTTTTTTTTTTTTGAATAGGCTATAAATTACATTTTCCGCTACATTGACAGTAAACGGGTAATTAATATCTTAACTTTTGCTTCTCAATGTTGATTTAAAAAATAAAATTAAATAAGCACAGAACATAAATCAGCACAGCTATCCCAGATTAGATATGACTGCCTGTCTCCTGTTTATCCTACTTTCTCTGGAGTGGGTGCTTCCGTTTTGGAGTGCAGCCTGGACCCAAGAGAGAGCGTTACGTACAAGGTAAACATTCATATCATTACGGAAGTAGCATTTGAAACTTCAGTAACTTAATAAAATCTATTAAATAATTAGTAGACACTTTTTCTTCTCAAGCCGTATAAATAATTTTTTATAAAAATAGTACCTTATATTTAATATATTATTTCTTTGCAACTGTCGTAATGATTAAACCAAACCAAACTTTTTGCTGTCGAGTCGCTTCCAACTCATAGCAACTCTATAGGACAGAGTAGAACTGCCCCATAGGGTTTCCAGGGAGCGGCTGGTGGATTCGAACTGCTGACATTTTGGTTAGCAGCCAAGCTCTTAACCACTGCGCAACCAAGTAATTTACTGAGAAACTTAGAAGATACTCGTTAGGTTATACTTTCCTAAACGTTCTGTTATTATACTAAGCATTATGAAATGTTGTTTTAAAGTGGTCATAAGAGGATTTTGTGCATGCCAGGCTCTGTTACAAGTGCTTTAGAACATAGAAGTTCCACAATAACCCTAAAAGGAAGTTCCTTTTACTATTTCCATTTTTATAAATGCCAAAACTATGAAGAAGAGGATGACTATTTGCCCAAGGTCCCAGAGCTGGGAAGTGGCACGGCTGGGATGGAACATGGGCAGCGTCTCACCAGAGCCTCAGATCTTCATGACAAAGCTGCGCTGCCTCTCATGGTGGGCCTTTACTTTTCATGGGTCAACCCCATGGAGACTGGAGTTCCTCTTGATGCTACACTGTCTCTCTCCAGCATTACTTGAAAGGCCACACAACAGTACTGTCTGAAGGACTCCATGAGCACGGCTTTCCTACCAATAAAGCAGCACTTGTCAACCAAGAGATGGCTTTCAAATAGTTACGGTTGTTAGCTGCCCTCCTGTGACTGACTCATGGCTACCTTATGTACAACACAATAAAACATTGCTTGGTCCTGCGCTGTCTTCATGATTATTGGTATGTTTAAGCCCACTGTTGTGACCGCTGTGTATTTTGAGTACCTCCCAACCTGGAAGGCTCATCTTCCAGCACTGTATCAGACAATATTCTGTTGTGATCCATAGTTTTCATTGGCTACTTTTTGGAAGTAGATCACCAGGCCTTTCTTCCTAGTCTATGTTAGTCTAGAAACTCTGCTAAAACCCGTAAACCATTGGTGACCCTACTGGTATTTAAAACATTGGTGACATAGCTTCTAAGCAAGCCACCACAGTATGACAGACGGATACCAGTTCAAGCAGTAGTAGGCGTCTTAGTTACCTACGACGGCCATAACAAAATACCACAAAGTGGGTGGCATTAAAGAATGGAAATTTATTTTCTCACAGTTCTGGAGGCTAACCAAAAAACAAAAACCAAACCCATTACCATCGAGTCCAGTCATAGCGATCCTACAGGACAGAGTAGAACTGCCCTCTGGGGTTTCCAAGGCTGTAATCTTTACAGAAGCAGGCTGCCACATTCTTTCTCCCACAGAGCAGATGGTGATTTCAAACTCCCGGCCTTTCAGTTAGCAGCTAAGCACTTAACCACTGCACCACCAGGGCTAGGAGTCCAAATAAGGTATTGGCCGTGCTGATTCCTTCTGAGCATTCTGTCAGCTAGTTTCCGTCGGCTACCAACAATACTTGGCATTCTTTCACTTGTAGACAAAACCATACTTGGTGTGTTCCCTCTGTGTGTGTGACTCTGTTTCTGTATTTGTTCTCTTTTATAAGACACCAGTCATATAAAAATAGTATCCACCCTACTCAGGTATAACTTAATTAATATCTTCGAAGAAAGAGCTTGTTTCCCCAAACAAGGATACATTGTTTAGGACTTCACTATATCTTTTGGGGGGACACAATTCGATCCATAAAAGTAGGTCAAAATCTGCTACCCTTAGGGTGACCCAGATTGAGACACCCAGAACACAAACCAAAATTAAACATTATTTGTCTTTTCCATCCTCTGAATGTCCAGTATTTGACAATCCTTTCAAGTTTCTGAACTAAGCCCATCTCCTCCCCTAGATATCAGACTCCTAACCAAGTCACTCTCCTTTCCGAGGTGCCAGCACTGAGTCTGCAACCCCCATTCCCAGTGTCTATTTCTTCATAAGCCAAATGTTTCATCAACTTTTCCATCTACTCCAGTCACTACTTAGCTCCATGTGACTTTGAGTTACTCTCTGCATTTAACATTCTTTCAAAATCAAAATGCAATATTGAATTTAAAGTAATGGTTTGTTGTTGTTGTTAGGTGCCATCAAGTGGATTTTGACTCATATTGACCCCATGAGACACAGTAGAACTGCCCCATAGTGTTTTCTAGGCTGTAATCTTTATAGGAGCAGATTGCGATGTGAGTGTCATCATTCATAGCTTAAGAGTAAAAATCAACAAGCTAACTAATTAGGCTTCTGATACTAGAGAGAATTAATTGACTACTGAACTGAGAGTTAGGAAAGGCAATGTCAGTTACAACTTTGCTAGTTACTTGTGTGACCTTGAGAAAGAAACAACTTCATCTATAAAACGAAAGCAGATGATCTCTGAGGTCTCTTCCAGAGGAGGCTACCATTTTATGACGTATTGATTTGTAGGTTCCCATTGAAAGCATCTTCCCTCAGAAGGAAATACATGTTCCCAGTTTCATATTTTGATCTATTAGGTTATCATTATTGGACTTTTTCCACACTTACTGTCTCAATCGTTAAGCAAATGGCAAAAAAAGGAACAAAAAAGTAAAAACCTATCCATTGCTTCTTTTGGGTTCAATACAAATATTGAAGTTGCTATCTATATTTGATTTCAGGAGCTTCGTTGATTTTTTTATCTCAAAAAGTCTCAGTTACTATTCCAGCCTTTAAATAAATAATGCCTTTGTTTTTGGAGGAACCCCCCCCCAAAAAAAAGAGAAAAATTGTGAGCATCTCTTTTTCTTTCAATGAACGAACCAAAACTTATGAGGATCCTTGCAATAAAGATGAAGGGGGAGCAGAGGGGATGAGGAGTAAATCACATTCCCTGATTACCTCATTAATTCTCAGATGTTCTTGTTGGGGTAGATGGGCGGAAATAATCATAACCACTCAGCAAAGAGAAAAGCAGTGTCAAAGGAGTAAGTTACTTCCTGGCGTTAGAGCTCAGGAAGTTCTCAGATCTTATAAGAAATGATGATCTGCTTTTCCTCCAGGTAAAAAAATAAGGATTGTGTTCTGTCATTTATTCAACATTCTTGATTACATGGATTGTCAATCTAAAATCAATAATTAAATAAATCTCCCAGCATTGATTCTCAACGTCTAAAAGCATTCTTCATTCTATTTTATTATTTACCAACAATTCTATTCCCTGACTTTAAATTGATTAGAGTAATCTGAATATTTAGGAAGAAAGGCCTGGAGATATACTTCCAGAAATCAGCTCTTCCACCGTGCCACAAAAACGGTCCCTGGGTGATGCAAACGGTTTGGGCTCAACTACTAACCTAAAAGTTAACAATTCAAACTCACCCAATGGTCTGCCATTGAAGAAAGTCCTGGTGATCTGCTTCCACAAAGATTACAGCCAAGAAAACCCCATAGAGCTCAGCTCTACACTGTAACACATGGGGTCTCCATGAGCTGCAAAGGAGTGCACAACAACGGGTTTGGTTTTTGGTTTATGGTACTGCGTCACAAACCTTTGGGGAACTACCCTTGAGCAGTCAGTGGAGACCCGTGGGAAAGAGTTGGAGGATGGGGGCAGACTCACTATTGGCTGAGGCATTGTAGAATTCTACTTTGTCAGAACAGCCCACACAGAGCCATTAAAAGCCCGTTGAAAGTCTGGTTCTTCATTACCACTGCCCACGGCCGGCCCGCTTCCTCCTGCAGAACCATTAGTGATGAGAGCAGCTGTGGGTCTATTTTAATCTATGGTGGCATCTTGACTTTCATTTAGGTTTCTTTGTGTTCTTGGCCCTATGATGGGTTTAAAATAAACTATAATTTTGTAGCTTATCCAGCATGTTTTGGTAGTTGGAATGAAAGCAATAGCCTCTTTCAACTTCGTACACCCTGAGCCCAAGCCATGTCTGCTACTCACCATGTAAAGCAAACAACTCGTGTCAAATACGTCAAAACATTTTTCTAAGTTTGTCATTTATCTTTTAACTTTTTCAATGAATATTGATTTATAAATTTATAAATCTTTTAAATCATTTCTCCTAGGTTTTGTATGATGTTTAGAAAGGCCTTCCTTCATTCTGAATTCCTTTTAAAAGCTCCTCTCATGTTTTCTGATAGTACTTCAATGTATTTATTTTTAGAGTAAAATCTTTGGTCCATCTGGAGTTTATTTTGGTGTTGGAAATAAAGTAGAAATACAATTTTATTTGATTTTTTTTACCCAGATGGCTACTAAGTTGTCCTAACTCCATTTATGGACAAGGGATACAAACAGAGTTTTTACATGTTTAAGTAATTTTTAAACGTATGTAAAGATGTTAACTACATTCATAATTCTTTTAAGAACTACAAGTAAAATTTATAACAGTATTATTTGACACTGTCTACCTAAATTAAATGCACTTGTAATGTTTGACCAAGAGTTTTATTCCTAGGAGACTAACCTTTAGATAATATAGCATTGGTGGTTCAGAAGTAGAATTCTTGCCTTCCATGCAAGAGATTCAGGTTCAGTTCCTGGCCAATACACTTCATGTACAGCTATCACCCATCTATCAGTGGAGACTTATGTGTTGCTAGGATGCTGTCTTAGTTATCTAGGGCTGCTATGACAAAAATACCACGAGTGGTTGGCTTTAACAGAGAAATTTATTCTCTCACAGTCTAGTCGGCTAGAAGTCCAAATTCAGGGCATCAGCTCCAGAGGAAGGCTTTCTCCATGGGCTCCGGAGGAAGGTCCCCATCATCAGTTTTCCCCTGGTCTGGGAGCATCTCAGCACAGGAACCTCAGGTCCAAAGGATGCACTCTGCTCCTGTCCCTGCTTTCTTGGTGGTATGAGGTCCCCCAACTCTCTGCTGGCTTCTCTTTCCTTTCATCTCTTGTAAAATAAAAGGTGGTGCAGGCCACACACCAGGAAAACACCCTTTACATTGGATCAGGGATGTGACTTGAGCAAGGGTGTTACTTTCCATCTTAACCCTCTATAACATAATCTAATCTTGCCTCATTAACCGCAGGCAGAGATTGAGATTTACAACACATAGGAAAATTTCATCAACCACAAAATGGAGGACAACCACACAATACTGGGAATCATGGCCTAACGAAGTTGACACATATTTTTGGAGGACACAATTCAATCCATGATGGGATGCTGAACAGGTTTCAGCAGAGCTTCCAGACTACTACAGACTAGAAAGAAAGTCCTGGTGATCTACTTCAAAAAATCAGTCAATGACAACTCTATGGAACCCATGAGCTCCCATTCACAACTAATTATGGGCATGGTGCAGGACCAGGCAGAGTTTTGTTCCTTTGTGAACGGGGTCGCCATCAGTTGGGGTTAACTCAACAGCAGCTATGAACAGCTTTTAGATGTACTAACATATATTCATAAATAAATATATGCTGAATATTCATTGCTACCTTATCAAGAAATAGAAGAAAATAAAGTAAAACTCAGTCAATGGCTTAAAAATTTTCAGTATACCTGCAATAAGGGATCAAGAAGCCTTTAAAAAGAAAGATGGAGATCACATATTCCTGTTAAGATGTGATATCTAAGACATATTATTAAGTTAAAAAATAAAGTCTCTTATGTATTTAGCAAATGCTATCACTTCACTGAAAAGGAAAACATGTATACACACATACACTCACACACACGTAGGCATACACTTACATATGCGTAAACTATTCTGGAAGGATACCCAAGCACCTGGGCACAGTGGTAGCCTTTGAGAAATTAGTTAGGTGAGGGGAGGCAGTCCTTTGGATGGCCCAAATGCCTATAATTACTTTCAGTTCCTTCCCCACTGCTAGTATCTTTGGGCTTTGGGACAAGCCATTTCACCTCCCTCTCTGAAGCCTAATGGTTTGTCTAAATAAGCATCAGGGCAAAGGAAATACAATCCTGGGCTAACAATTCCTGACTGGCGCTCCGTGTCTGACTACTCCCTTCTCTGGGTGATCAGGTGAGAACACTTGCATTGCACTCTGTGCAGTGAAATATACAACTACTGGAATATAAAATCAGGTGGGGAAGATTCTCAGGGTCCTTCATCCGTGCTGCAAAGAGAGGAGTTTTCCATCTTGCCTGGACAGCTTTTGAGCCAGGGAGAACCTCTCATGATGAAATTTCCTGTTATACACTGTCTGTTGTCTATGGGTAATTAAAACGGCTCTCACTATCGCCAACACTGTGAGCATGTCTTGTGCGTATGATTTGATGAGAACAAATGAATATATCACTCATGGACTGGTTGATACCATTGAGTGGAATTCTCATTCTAGTACTCTGGTGGATATTTGGCATCTGGAGACAGCCTTTAAGGCAACATGTG
>NW_004443955.1:19705611-19714051 GCF_000243295.1 Trichechus manatus latirostris
TGCTCCAAAGAGTTTTCAAGGGCTAATTTTTTGGGGCATACATCTTCTGAGGTGCCTCTGGGTGGACTCGAACGTTCAACTTTGCCTTTCACAGCTGAGTGTGTTAACCTTTTGCACAACCCAGGGACTCTTAGGTGTACTAAGTTTTGGCTAATATACTTTAGCTAAATGCAGAGAGATAGAAATGCAGTTTCCAATCTTTCTCTCCACTATCACCACCATTACTAACACAGATACACGCCCACTCATCCTGCCACATATCCACACACATTTTCTAAATTAGTGGTTTTCAAACTGCCCTTGGTGGAAGCACAGGGATTCCACATGGGTCTCAAATGCTTCCCTGAAAGGGAAGGGCTGGGGAGGCAAGAGAAGCCAAGGCAACATCCCTCCACCCTCCGCTTGCTTAACCAGAACAGCTCTACTCTTGCTTTTTTATTGATGGGAAGAAAGGAGCATTCTGAATAATTTTTCTTTTTAAGAAATAAATCTTCAGCCAATTAAAAAAATGAATAAAATTTCACTCTGCCATGCCATTTCAAGCAATATGATGTAATTAATAATAAAAGAACTTCACAAACTTATACACACCTGGAATTTTAGAGCCAAGAGAGATCTTCTAGATAATATAGTCCTGTGTTCTCATTCGATGCAAGAGGGGGATGGCGAAGTCACAGACATTATGGGGCATGTCCAAGGTCACATTTGACTTACTGGTGGCAGAAGCAGGAATAAGGAGCCAGTCTCCAATTTCGCAGGGCTTTACTGTGTTTCTCATTGGAAATGATGACCCAGTCCCTCAGTAGTGACATTGACAGGGAACTGAATCAATGTTTTATGGCCGTGGCTATAAGCTACTCAAGTGACCAAACTCCCCAATTCCTCTCTTTGGGGAGTATCTGCTTTTAACTTAATTTTTTTGAATGTTTCCACCAATAAAATTCTACCCAAGAAAGGCAACTGATTCAAATAGCTGTCAGCTTTGTCAGCTATGTATAAACTCAAATCCAACCAAAGACAAAGTGACTCATTCAAGAGGGAAAACATACCTTAGAATAGGTCTGAAGGTAAATCTTGTGATCATTGTCTCTATCTATGAGTTTGCATTATCATTTCATAAGGCAAAACAGAAGGTGGCAAAAGCTTACTGCCATCCTTTCGTTTTTGATGGAACATATTCATCAAAAAAGCATCCAGTCCCCTGAGCTTGCAGCCATATGCTACAGGAAAATGTCACCAGTTAAAGATGTATTCATTTGCTGTTTTGAAAACTCTGTTTGATATTCATGCATTCCAAGTGTTTTGACCTAGATTTCTGTAGAGGCATTAGATCCAGTCCTGTGCAGGCAGCTAGACATCTGTTGCTTGTGTAGTCAAAGGAAGAATCTAAAGTTAAAAAGAGAGAGAGAATGAAAAAATGAAAACATTTATTAATGGGTGCCAACATTTTGCACAGCCAATATGCTTAATACTAGATTAACTAATATAAGCATATGGGGATGCGTTTGTTGCAAAGCTTTAAAGAAAAGAACAAAGAAAAAAAGTTGGAAGTAGCTAAAGTTCAGGGGGAATGGAAATTGCACTTTCTCCTATAAATGAAAGCTTGGTGAAATGGCAACACACTCTAATTATAAGCAAGTGGCTAATGTCATAGCATTTAAGATTTTTTTCAGATGAGATATATGATGTTCAATGTTCTGCACATATCTTAGATAAACCTAAAGCCTATATATAACAGGAGATCCTTGAAATCTTTTTGGGACATCAATCTTATTCTTATCCAGAGTTGTCTGTTCTTTTGGTGTTTACAAGGTCTAGTTAATTCAGCTGTAAATTAATATAGGATAGTTTAATAGTAATGATAATAATAAATGCAAATACTAATTATTAAGCTCTCTTCCTCCCAGCAAGAGAGAAAAAGAAGTCATGCTATCCTTGTATCTAATCCCATGTTACATACCTACAAATAATTCCAAACTATGCTTCATCATCCTTTCTCCACCTTAGGTTATAGTAGTCAGGTGAGTTATAATTAAAGAATATTTTAGCTATATACTTCCAGACTCTTTCTCTACTTTTTGTGCCTGAATATTGTAAAATATGTATTTGTAGAGTTTTCAGAAGCATGAATCCATTTATCCATGAGACTACAGATAGCGGTTGAGCACTGACAAAGAGTAGACAGACACTGTGCTACATTCTGGAAACACAGAGATAAAAGACAAAGTCCTTGTCTTGCAGTGGCTGGAGAATGGAGACGGTTATTCCCCACACACACAAAATGATTTAGTACTTTCACGTCACTGAAATAGTCTGGTTCAGCCAATGTGTGGGTTTGTTGGGAGCACTGGAAGAGATGATGGAATGTTGACATGCCATGCAGAGTTGCTCTGTCAAGCACCTGGGATCTGACAGAAGAAACTGTGTTTAACCTGACCACAAACCATATGTTTGCTTGTCTTTTATCACTGACATCTTCTTAATTCTCATTATGAGAAGTTGGTTGAAATTCACACTAAGATATGCATTCATTTAAGAAACATTTGTCTGAGTGTGTACAATGCAGTCAACGTTGGTAAAGCTAAAATGGAAACTCAAAGTCCTTGCCCTTAAGATGCTTTGAGTCTAAAAGGAAAGGTAAATGCATAAAGATCTAATTATAAATACAAAGAAATAAACATTGCTTGAGATGTATGCAATGCCATTAACTTGCAGAATTGAGAATGATTATTTATGCCTGAGGAGATAATGTCTGAACTGGGTTTTAAAGGATGAGTATGGCCTGGCCAATAAGAAAATTGGGAAATGTCACTTCAAGCAGAAATAATGGCAGGAGCAGGGACAGATTACCCAATAAGCAAGGTACGCATGAGCTTACTTACTAATCTTACTAACAAAGATGTGGTGAAACCCATGTGAAATTGAGCACTACAGATTAGTAAGTAAACACAAGTAAGCCTATACATACCTTGCTTACCATAAACCCATGCGTACCTTGCTTACTAGTTAATCTGCCCCTGGGTGTGAGTGTGGGTAGAGAGGCCTGAATGTACAAGGTATATTCAGGGAAGAGATTGAGAACAGACCCAGCCTGAAAGGAAGGGCAAATATCACAGTTACACCATAATTATATAAAAAGAAGCAGCGAAACTGGTTATTGGATGCCTGGATCAAGAAACTCCAAACCAACATCATCATGTGTCTTTGTGGACCAAACTGCTCTCTATAAGCATGGGCTAGAATAATCCAATTTTACTCTCCAGGATAATTATTTCAGTTATTTGAGTAAATACTTATATAAATTTCTTGGGTAGTTTGTTGGTGAAACCCTACAGGCATGCTCAAATTAAAAAAAAAAAAAAATTGATAATCTAAAGCAAAGAGAAAGATCTATGTGACTCCAGAGGATGAGAGGACAAGAAAGGGAAATGGAGAAGAAGAAAAGGAGATCCGTGAGATAATGGAAAGCTGCTCATATTGAGCGCTAACTCTGGGCCAGAAATGTTCTAAGCGCCTCATATATAATTATTTATTTTTCACAACACTATGGGACAAAAACTATTTGCATTCCCACATTACAGATGAAGAAACTGGAACACAAAGAGGTTAAGTAACTTATCCAAGGTTACAGGGATAGAAAATGACAATGCAAGGACTGAAGTCCCAGACTTTACACTTTCAACTACTATACTACACTCACCTCAGAAAGCCAGGAGGTGCATGATGTGACTCCTCCCCCTAAAGTTCTCAAAACTTCAGTAAAGATGGATGAGGTAGGATTTAAGTAGAAAATTCTGAAGGGCTCAGTTTTGAGGCTGAGTTTGGTGCAAGGCAAGGGGGTGACAGCAAAGGAGGCGACAGGACAAGATGTCCTGGGTGGTATTAATTTGAGATATCCTGTACCCCTAGAGCTGAGAGAAAGTGATGACTTGGGCTTTCCAATCTGAATATCTCTATCTCCACCTCCCCAAATATACACAACCAAATATGGGTTAAATAGGTAACCTTCAAAAGTAGATGCATCCATCTGTCCCCAGTGTATCTGAATAAATGGAAAACCATACAAGTTCCATTGTAAAGCAGTCAATGTTATTCATTAAATGACAACTAGTCACTGAATACATTTCAACTGAACAGGCCAGTTTAGTACTATTTGAGATATACAATACCAAAGCTAAGAAGACTCATTCTGCATTGACCAGTCTTACTATAGTACCTGATTCAGGCTCCATGTACTGCATCTGATAGGATCAGGAGGGACTCCAGCTACAGCAGTTCCCATGGTGATACATAGAGGGAGTTTTCAAATGGAAGGAAAACTGTAAGAGTGAGCCCTTGCCTGATGTAGGCAAGGCATAATGTATAGGAGTATCAGGTGCTGATCCAAAAAGAGAGTACGCTCAATAGGTTTAGCTTTCTTGCATCAGAACAAGAGATGGAGGAGACTTACTCTTCCTTTATCATAACTTGGAACTCAGCTGTCAGGTAGAATGGAAGCTGAGTTCCAGTTTGGATTGGTGAGCAAAGACAATTTGCTGATGGACCCATAAGAACAGTGGCTATGGCAAAGTGGATTTATCGTGAGTCACCGCAGTTAAGAAGCTGTAATAAAAAAGTTTTACTATTAGGATATGTCAGTTCCTCTGCCAAAGCCACCAAATAACCATGGCAAGCTATAAAGAAATCTTACTTGGAAGGAGGGGATTACTTACTATAAAAATACTGCACGCATGTAATGAAGATAAATACAAAAATCACATTTTTTTAAGTAATACTTAAGACTTCAAAGACATTTTAGAGCACGTGCCCACATCCTCTCTGCCCTCCTGACACTGGAGAACAAGTTCCCTGTCCTCTTCTATTACAAGAATTTCAGCAGACAAGATTGAGAAGCCCTGATTAAGAACATTTGGTTTCTGCAAAGGGTGAGTATAAAGACTAAGGGAGGGGCTGGGGAAGAAAATGGCAGGGACAAAGACATGGGGGCTGACCTCTCTATCTGACCCTAAAAACTTCCTGAGTGGTGCTCTTATTAGTAATTTATCATATTATAAAGGAGACCCATTAACTTTATTATTGTCAACGAAGAATCAGCCTTTGATTAGAAAATGTGAGGTCTCTTGCCCTTCAATTCACAATTTTTCAAGGATATAATTAACACAAAGTCCCAATCTTGCTGCAGTAAATTTCAAATGCCTGAACTACTGCCAAAACTCTAGATTAGTAAATTTTCCTTTCTCAGTATAAATGACCATGCCAATTTTATTAAAATCTCTTTACCAATTATGAGAAGATATTTGTTTCAGTAGGTCAATTATATGTGGTATCATTTCCAATTCAGCAAGCATTCATTGACTATTTGTCATCTTTCAACACTGATCTAATGGTACTCTCTGGTATGTATATACATGTGTATGTGCACATATATATGTGTGTATATATACAAAAGGTGAGAGGGTATTGGTAGTTCAGTGGTAGAATGCTCGCCTTCCACACTAAAGATCCAGTTTTGACTCCTGGCCAATGGACCTCATGCGGAGTCCTTGGATGGAGAACAAGGTTCAGTGCTCAACTACTAACCAAAAGATTGGCAGTTCAAATTCCCTTTAGAAGAAAGGCTTGGGAATCTGCTTTCAGAAGGTAACAGCTATAAAAACCCTATAGAGTGCAATTCCACTCTGCAGCACATAGAGTTGCCATGAGTCGGAACTGACTTGATAGCAACTTTTTTGGTACCTCACGCACAACCACTCCACCTCTGGCAGTGGATGCTTGTATGCTGCTATGAAGCTGAACAGGTTTCAGTGGAGCTTCCAGAATAAGACAGATTAGGTAGAAAGAACTAGTAATCTACTTCCAAAAATCAACCATTGAAAACCCTAGGGAGCACAGTTCTGCTCTGATACTTCGATACACAAGGAATCACCATGTGTCAGAATACATCTGAAGACAACTGGTTTATACACACATATACATTCACACAAACACAATATGAATTTTTTAAAATGAGAATAAAAACCTATACTTAATAAACACTTGAATAATTTTTAATGAGGACGCCTCTTGGATATTAGGGCTTTAAGACCCAAAATACATAGTAAGGTCCTTCACTTTTGAGTTTGACAGTCTCAGTGAATGTGGCCATGAAGGAACAACATTCTACTGAATTAATGCCACAACATGTTTCACAACAGGAGTCCATGGATGGCACAAATGGTTAAGCGCTTGACTACTAATCAGAAGATTGAAGGTTCGAACCCACCCAGAGGAACCTAGGGAGACAGGCCTGGCGATCTGCTTCCAAAGTCATGGCCTTAAAAACTCTATGGAGCAGTTCTATCTGACAAACATGGGGTCACCATGAGTCGGAATGGACTCAACAGCAGCTAACCACACTAACGTGTTTCACAAAACTTTTGAATGCCAGAGTCTCATGTGCCAGTCTGGCAATGAAGACCTAAGGCACCCATATGTAGCCTACCCAGGAGTGGCAGAGATAAACCCCGTGCACAGTGAGGATGTGCCAACATGGTGCAGAGGAGAGTTGTCAATGTACATTCACTCCTGACCGTTACATGTGCACACAGGGGAGGCAACTTACTGCAATTAGGATTGCAGAGCTGACAATTTCTCTACGAGCTGCCACATCCAGTTAAGAACGGAGGATTATAGAAGCCCAAATGTTTCTGTTTCAGCTCCAGAGGATTAATTTATCTTTCCCCCTTTTTAAACTTGGCAAAGGAAGACATCTAAATCTGAAAACAAAGAGAAACTAAAGAACTGCAATCAATGCATCTAGTAAGTCATCAGAAAGGTTAACTGCGTATACATATTCTGTCTGAGACTTTTGAAAAATGGAAGTGTTTGGGGGTTGCTTGATTTCTCTCGATTTCACACTGATCTTCGAGAATGTGCCTCTCTGACACCAGCAATTTGGCTTACTTTATCAAGGGGCTCATGGACCCTGAGAATAAAATTTTTTTATTAATACTAGCCTTATTTCTAACCACAAGACGGTATGTTCCAATGTGCATCAATTTAAAACTACATGTGGTTAGCTGTATGGCAGCCAGTTTGAACAGATGGAGTTAAGAGAATCAGAGTCAAATATATTTCTTTTTAGAATTTGGCTCCTTAAGTCACTCATGTTACTGTTACAGAGAGAGCTGAATTACTGAAGCTGTCAGATGTTTACTCTTTTGCAAAACGATCTGGTAAGCTTTCCGTACTCCCTTTCTAGGTAGAATTACTGAAGAGATGAGCCTATCAAAAGAATTAAAATGTTCTCTGGAGTATCTGGTATAGAGGTAAGTGTTGAGGGGAGGGAGCAGGCAGGAGGTTGGCCTCAGAGGGATCCTGCCATATCTACTGAGGTCAACAGGAATCCAGAGACAGACAATACACGGAATTCCAGAAAGGCTGATGGTCAGATGGAATTAAGTCTGGTTGGGCAGGAGCGGGATGCAAGGACAGCAACAGAAAGGTAGTCCTGGGACCAGTGGGTAGCTGGCACAATCAGGACAAGACTCTGAGAAACAGTGACTCTGAAGGTTACTAAGAGAAAGAATTAGATACAGAGAGAAAGAATGACAGAGCATTTACGAAAACTTCGGAGAGAGGCTGGACATAATTTAGTAATGAGTTAATCTCAGAAGCAGTCAACTTGGGCAAATGGAAAGTCAAACGGACCTAACCTGAAAGAGGACTTGATACTAACTGAAGACCATGCTGGGAGACTCTTCTGAAAACTGCTGAACACCCATTTACGTGACATTCAAGCTGTTTTGTCTGGAATTATTTGCTGCAATGTTACATTTTACAAGAGCATTAAATTAAATTTTCATAGAGGGTGAAAACCACCTATTGTAAAAACCACACTGGAGATCCCACATCTCTGAGATGCAACCCACAGAGGAATTCTCGTGCACACTAAGCTTGAGAACTATTGGCGAGATGATACAAAGGTATAAAAGGGAAGTCTGCTTCAGGTGTCAGGATATTCCAATCATTCTCCCTGTAAGATAATCAGAAAATTTCACTTCAAAATTGGGTGATGTAAGCTGAGTTCTAATGTGGCATCTGGCCTGCCTGCAGGGTTATGTCTTTGGTGGTTCAGTGCTAGATTTGGTTTTACTATTAAGCTTTCGGAAACCCTGGTGGTGTGGTGGTTAAGAGCTATGGCTGCTAACCAAAAGGTCAGCAGTTCGAATCTACAAGACGCTCCTTGGAAACCCTATGGAGCAGTTCTACTCTGTCCTTTAGGGTCACTATGAGTTGGAATTGACTTGACAGCAACGGATTGTTTTGTTTTTATTAAACTTCTATGACTTGAATACATGTAAATAGATCTATTTTTATTGTAATTAAAGAAGAAAATAAAGTTGTATCTTACAAGGAAATAAGAGTGCATCTTCTAAAGCCTACGGGAAACCTAACTGCT
>NW_004443955.1:19715481-19716877 GCF_000243295.1 Trichechus manatus latirostris
ATTGGCTGCTTTCTGTACACACAGGAGCGCACTTTTGCATGCATCATCAGGGAAGGTCTCTCTGAGAAGGCGGCCTGGGAGGAAGGAGCTGAAGGGAGGATTTCGCAGCAATCCCGCATTGCAGAATCATACATTTCATGGATGAGTAAGCTCAGATCTGGAGAGATCAACAATGTTCTCCAAGTTTCAAAGCTATGGAGTGAAAAAGGTGAAATTCAAATCTAAGTCTGTCTGACTTCAAAGCCAACACCTTCATCATGACATTAGAAAAAAAAGGTGGAAATGAAACGATTCCGGGAGAAACAGACATGTTGGAAAGATGGTCAAACATACATGCAACCTGAGACACTCAGAAAGGTAACAGGTTATCTTTTCCTTTTCTTTTTTAATGCTCCGAGTCTGCTTTTAGCTCAGAGAAATTTGTCTCATAGCAGCCAAGTAAGACAGGGACTATTCAGAGAGACCAAAGTCATCCACAGCCAAAAGAACATGGGCAAATCTGCTCATTCCTAACAAGTTGGCTCTGGTTCTTCTAATATACACAAAAACAGAATGATAAAAAAGGAAGAATTTAGACAAATATTTATACATATGGAGGATGGGGACGCCTGGCAGAGCAGGTGAATCAGCTACAGAACGAGATGTTGCCTGCAGATTCAAATAGGAGAAAAAGTGACATATTTTGTGGTTAAATTTGATGCAAACCTGTTCTCCAGCTTATCCCCAAACTGCAATAGAAATGAGGGATCCCTTTGTTTTCCTTTTATGTGAACAAGAAGATTTTAAAATTAGGTGCTCAAACAAGTAGACCCTCTACTCTGCACAAACTAATGTATGACAACAGAATTTCAAATTCATGCATCTTGCCCAGACTTTGGGATGGCACCTATATCATCGCAGAATAAAATCCAGCCTTTGCAAGTGAAACTCTTGCCATTAGTGTAATGCACAAATGCAGGCAGCTGTAATGATTATTTAATTGAATATAGATGTTGGCTGAATACCAGTGTAAAACACCATGCATTTTAAATCAATCATGATCCATATTAATTCAGCACTCATAATAGGCTATTTCCTATAACAAATGTAAAAAGACAAAATCTCAGACTTTTGGGAGTTTATAACCTACATAAAACACACATTTCACATTTAAATCTTTCGTATTTCATTGGGAGATAAGAAGATAATTTGAGAAAAGTTTTAATTTTGCCTCAATGAGCAATTTATTTTGCATAATGAGTATAATATTCCTGAGAAAGTAATTTAATACCTTGCAGTATTATTAGTTGTTTTGATGGTCCTTTTTGCATAAAAATTTATTGAGACACCTACTATGTACCAGGCACTATTCCAGTTACCGCATGAAGAGCAATGAACAACAACAAAAAACGCTTTG
>NW_004443955.1:19716977-19723998 GCF_000243295.1 Trichechus manatus latirostris
AAACGCTTTGTCCTGAGAAATGTATTTTCTAGTGGGGAAAACAAGTAATAAACAAACAAATGAATATATAACACAGCAGAGAATGACTAGTGCTATGGAAAAAAAAATTACAGCAGGTAAAGAAAACAGGAAGTGGAAGTGAGGACCAGAACTATTTCATACAAGGCACTCAAAGAACACCTCTCTGTTAAGGTCACATTTGGCCGTAGACTTGAAGGAACTATGGAACTATTCATGCTGGTGTATACAGAAAGAACATTCTGAAAGAAAAAATGCAAAGGATATATTGGGGTGGGCCCTGTGCACCTAGTACAGCAGGAAGGCCAGTGTCACAGAGGACACATTGGGGTGGGCCTGGTGCACTGGAGGTACAGCAGGAAGGCCAGTGTCACAGAGGACGCATTGGGGTGGGCCTGGTACACTGGAGGTACAGCAGGAAGGCCAGTGTCACAGAGGACGCATTGGGGTGGGCCTGGTGCACTGGAGATACAGCAGGAAGGCCAGTGTCACTAGAGTGGAGTGACCTGGGGGACACTGGCAGAAGATGAGGTCGGAGAGGTGGTGTCAACCAAATCATGGAGGGCCTCTAAGGCCATAATGATGACTCTGGGTTTTTCAGTGAATAAGACGGGATACCCTTTAAAGATTCTGAGCAGAAAGGTGATGATTTGAGATGAAGACAGAGAACTCCTAGGAGCAAATGTCCATCATTTGAAACTTGCAGAACTTCCTAGTAAACTTTCTTCCTAAATAGACTGACATGTTTAGTCCTTAGAAACAAGACAACTGAGTAAACAATAACAACCGCATGGGTGTATTCATCCTTCTTTTATGTCTTTCTTACTTAAATTTTGACTACGGTAGTATTTACATAAGAAGCCCTGGTGGTGTAATGGTTAAATCCCTCAGCTGCTAACGGGTTCAAATCCCCCAGCTTCTCCACAGGAGAAAAGACCTGGCAATCTGCTCTTGTAAAATTTACAGCCTAGGAAACCCTGTGGGGTGGTTCTATTCTGTCATATAGGGTTTCCACTCCGTGGCACACAACAACAGTGATTACATGATTGCATTTTGATGGATGTGGAAAGCTAATGTGAAGTAGGGTAGAAAGAGAGGTGTTCAAGAGATTATAAAATTCTTTCACCATGTTCAATTCATGTTTCACTAAGTATTGAATGCTTATATTTTCAAGCACATTAACATACATTACAGCGTTTAACCTTCCTACCCTGTGAAAGCAAATATTAGTGATGTCCTACATTATAGTTGGAGGAAGCTGAGGCTCAGATCTAAGCAACTTACCCAAGTTCATAGTTTGTAAGAAGCAAGCCATCTCTCCACAATACTATGGCTGTCTCTCTTAGAAAGGGGAAAGTAACTCAGGTAAGGAGAAAAGAAGAAAAATAGAGGAGAAAAGGCAAGGGATCAAAAAGGACAAGCACTGAGGAAAACAGCTTGGCAGTTCCTGAAAATTTAAACAGAATTACCATAGGATCCAGTAATTCCACTGCCAGGTTTATACCCCACAAAATTGAAAACAGGCATTCAAAAACTCATACGTGTATGTTTATAGCAGCACTATCGACAATAGCCAGAAGGTAGAAACAATCCAAAGGCCCATCAGCTGATGAATGGATAAGCAAAATGTGGTGTATCCATAAACCAAAACATTTGTTGCCATCGAGTCGATTCCAACTCATAGCAACCCTATAGGACAGAGTAGAACTGCTCCATAGGATTGCCAAGGAGTGGCTGGTGGATTCGAACTGCTGACCTTTTGATAAGCAGCCCCCTACAACGGAGGTATTTTTATTCAGTCATAAAAAGTAATGAAGTACTGATACACGCTACAAAATGGATGAACCTTGAAAACATTATCTTAAGTGAAAGAAGCCTGTCAAAATGTCAAGTTTTATGATTCCATTCATATGAAATATCCAGAATAAGCAAATCCATAGAGAGAGAAAGCAGATGAGTGGTGGCCAGCAGGTGGGGGAAGGGGAAATGAGTGACTGCTTAAGGGTACAGGGTTTCTTCTGGAGTTGACGAAAATGCTTTGGAACTTCATAGAAGTGGGGGTTGCACACAATATCATGAATGTACTAAATGCTACTGAATTGTACACTTTAAAATGGTTCATTTCATTTTATGTGAGTTTCATCTTAATTTAAAAAACAGGACTAACAAAAGGAAAAAAGGCAAATAAATAAAGAGAAGAAAATGAATGATTTGGGCTTCCTCTCATTCAGGGTTGCTCACATTCAGGGTTGTTGGAAAATGGCAGAACACAATTTCTTCTTGTTAGTTGCTATGGAGTCAATTCCGACTCATGGTGAACCGATGTGTTACAGAGTAGAACTGCTCTATAGGGTTTTCTTGGCTGTAATCTTCAGGAAAGCAGATTGCCAGGCCTTTTCTTCTGCAGTGCTGCTGGGTGGGCTTGAACCTCCAACCTTTTGGTTAACAGTCACGTGGAAACAGTTTTACCACCTTCAGAACACAACTAAAGCTGTATATATGTGCTCCCCTTTAATTCCATCATCTCATGCACTAACTCAATGTATCATTACACAGAAGCATTGTAAAACTATATTTATTCTTAACTACGTTTTCTGGTGTTATTTTATAATTCAAGGGTCATACAATCTCATTGTTTAAAAAATTCAAATAACACAGGAGCTCATAAAATGGCAAAAAAAAAAAAAGCCCTTCACCATTTCACTCCACAGTAGTAACTGCTGTTAACAATTTGTCACAAATTTTCATTTCATTTAGTGATGGATGACTCTCTGGAGGATCTTAGGTCTTAGGAAAGCATTGTCATAGTTTGAATCTCATGATGCTTTCGCAAAAAAAAAAACAAAAACAAAAAAAAAAACCTAACTGTGGACTGAATCTGACCGGGGATTTATAAAGAACACATTTTCTTTAAGACTCATTTTCTTCTTACTAGCTGGCTAGTTATATCTCAGTGACAATTCAAAAAAGGGGGGAAAAAAAGATCTAGCATAACCAGCCATTGACCTGGTTAAATGAACTGAGCACTGGGGGTTAAATTAGATAGACTGCCATTCCATTGCGCTAAAGATGACAAATTAACTGAAACAGATGGAGAAGCAATGAAAGTAAATGAGCCCAAAGATCTGGCAGATAAACCCTGCTTTACTTCCTCAGAAAATACATGAACTATTGATGTATTGTTGTCTTTTCATATATGCCTATTTGGGCCTGTTCTGTCACAGATAAAGGCTTCTCATCTGAATGATCACTGGTTTTGATAATCCTAAACCTACGAAGCTTTCTTTCCACGAAGAAAAGTCAAGTGAGTTCTCATAAAGTCAAATAAACATCCACCGTTGATATAGTTATTAGCTGAAAAGAAGCCCAGAAATCCAGAAATAAATAATAATAAACTTTCACACACTAATTTTAGTGTTACTTGAAGATTCTACAAGTTATTAAATTTAGTACGAGTAGTATTCTTTGTTAGTCTAGTTGTTTAACTCTAGTATAAAAGATGAAACTTTGTTATATCTATCTCTGCACATGCAAATATCTATCTATCTATCTATCTGTCTGTCTGTCTATCTATCTATCTGTAGTTGTTGTTGTGGTACCTAAAAATCAGTAAACCAGTTGCTGTCAAGTTGACTCCAACTCATAGTGACCCTATGTATGTCAGAGTAGAATGGTGCTACATATGGTTTTCAGTGGTTGATTTTTTGGAAGTAGATAGCCAGGCTTTGCTTCTGAGGCACCTCTGGGTGGGCTTGACCCTCCAGTCTTTCAGTTAGCAGCTGAACGTGTTAACTATTTGCACCCTCCAGGGATTCCATTATTGTACCCAGCTAACAATATAATAGCTGCAGTGGCACAACACAGCTAATAATTGTATTATTGTTAATTGCAGTTTGATTATTTTCAAGCACATATTTGCCCTACAATATTTTTCTAACAAAGATTAACACAATCCACCTATATTCATGATATGGACAGCTGAAGTTATTATAACACAGGTAACAGTATCATATGGAAGCACTTTTTCCTCCAAGTGTAGACAGACTGAGGGTTATTTTTATACCTTTGGCAAAAAGGGGTGAGTGTCTAAAAGTTCTTGTTGTTGTAAATATTACACTTGGCTGCATGGAACACTTCGCTCAATATCCGTGTCAGTGTACCTTCTGGTTGTCCGTGATATACTACAATCTGTGAAGGGAATTTCATGGTCTTTTAGCTTCTCACAAATTTCAAGAAACTAAATATTTATTCTCACTTATATAATTTTATGCACTGTGGGATTTTTGTGTAAATTATAGATCTTAAAATGTCAATTGGGCTCCCAAATAGTATTTTTGATGAGGTGCTAGGAAAGTGATTTAGAAACACTCTCTTGCTTAAATTAACCTAATACAGTTAAGCAAATACTTCAGAAAGTTCTGTGCTGAAATATACTTGATTTGTTATAAAAATTTGTTTTCTGGACCTTCAAACACTACTTTCTGACAGAAAAAAATAGAGCATATCTCAGAAAAAATATAAGAATGGCAATGTTTGCCAGGAGGTTTGCTAATTTGTACAAGGATACTTTAAACTGAAGTTTGATGGAGCAAAAGAATACTGGTATACTAAATAGAATAATCTAATATGGGCTGCCAGAAGAAGGAACAAATCTGTTTTGGAAGAAGTACAGCCAGAATGCTGCTTAGAATAGAGGAAGGCGAGACTTTGTCTCACGTACTGTGGACGTGTTATTGGGAGGGACCAGTCCCTGGAGAAGTATATCATGCTTGGTAAAGCAGAGGGTTAGCAAAAAAGAGGAAGACTGTCAACGAGATAGTTTGACACAGTGGCTGCAACAACAGCCTCAAACAGCAACGATTGTAAGGATGGTGCAGGACTGGGCAGTGTTTCATTCTGTAGTACATAGGGTCATTATGTGTCAGAACTGACTCAACAGCACCTAACAACAACAGCAACAATATTGTCAAAGACATTAGATGAGACATGAAAAGAACTATAACAGTGGTTCTCAACCTTGACTGGACATAGAATTACCCAGAGAGGTTTTATAAATCCAAATATCTAGGCAGAATCTTTGAGCTAGGTTAATTGCATTAGATAGGGGTGGAGGGGCTAATGGTTTTACTGGAGAAGGTGGTTTAGCAGACGTTGAGTAATCTCTTCAGATGGGAGTGAGAGGGCTGGTTCTGTTGGCAGGAGTGATTCAACAAAATTTAAAGGCTCAGTGTCACTAGCTTCGTTATTATCTACTCATATGTCCCCATCTCAAGTTTCAGGATCCCATTTTTTCCCAATTGATGCCCTCACTTTAAGTTCAGACACCTCTGGAGATTGGCAATTGAGCTGGCATTGTAATTCAGCTACTCTTGTGATAAGGCTCTGGGTTTGGTTTTCAGCAATATCAGCTCTGTTGCTACAAGAAATCTGTGCTTTTTTTCAAGGCACAAATGGAAACTTTGAGGTCGTTTATATGGCACTTGAGTTTTGACTCTGAAGCCCTGAGCTCATCTCTTTCTTTCACCAGTTTGTCTAGTGAAAGTAGCACCAATCAACCAGCTTCATTATACTTCGCATTATGACAAAATCATAGAAAAGTATCACATGTGCAATTACCCAGAGCCTCTCCTTTCACCAATACCTGATCAATTGGTGGTGATATTTTGCATATTTGTATTGCCACCTCATGCCATGGATTAGCAGTGTCCTCTTTACTACTGGAAATAGAGTCATCAACATCTTTAAGACTAACCAGACTTGAGAACCAATTCAGAAAACTCATCCTTACAATTTTGTTTCTCTAGAACCACTCTCAGTACCAAATGTCCTAGGCTGGGTTCTCTAGAAAAGCAAAACTAGTAAAGCATATAAATATATAGAGAGATTTATATCAAGGAAATGGCTCACGTGGTAGTAGGGACTGTAATGTCCCAAGTCCATGGGTCAGGATAGAGGCTTCTCCTGATTCACATAGCCACAGGGGCTGGCAAACCCAAGATCAGCTGGTCAGAGAGCAGGGCTCTTGCTCACAGACTGTGAAGATTGATGAATCCCAAGATCAGCAGGCAAGATCACAGGTAAGTTGCTAGCTCAAGTCCCAAGAACCGGAGGTCAGGTGAACAGGAGCCAGCTGCAGGATCCAGAGTGAGCAAAAGCCCATGAGCCTTGCCAGAATGTCCACTTATATTAGATGCAAGCCACACCCCCAAGGAAACTCCCTGTCAACTGACTGGCTACTTACAGCAGATCCCATCATGGAGGTGATCACAACATCACATCTCATCATGGAAGTAATCATAGCATCATAAAACTGCCAAACTACATCATAACTGCCAAACCACTGAGAATCATGGCCCAGCTAAGTTGACACACAACCTTAACCATCACAGTGGGATTCTGGAAAAGTTTATTTTTGAAGCTCCTCTGGTGATTCTAATATTGAGCCAAGGTTGAAAACCACTAAACTATAGTTATGAACTAGAATAATCTTAGATGTTTATGTATCAATACTTAGGGCATAAGTAATAACCAAAGTAGGAAAATGTCATTCAAACTTGAAGGAATCAGATTCTCCTGGGCAATATTAATCTCTTATTCTTCTGTGTTTTCAAACAGCTTCACAGATAACTTAACCACAGTAGATGTCACACAGTGTTGTAATTAGGTATTTAACTGCAATTTAGGTATTCCAAGAGATGAAGAGCTTTCGAGGAGTAGGGAAAGGGTCATATCTTCATCATCACTGAATCTTAACACCATAAAAAGTGCTCAGCAAAGGTTCTCAATAAATATCTGTGATAATGACAAGTGTCATTTAATCAAATTGATTCCTAAAGTTGCTGGTTCCCTTCAGCAAGATCAAAACCAGAAAGGAATGATAGAGACATTGTTATGATAGAGTTAAGATAGAGTGAAACTATAAAAAAACCCCAGGAGAAAGAGAGAACTGTTTTGAACTGGTGTGCAAAGAGGGTGGTGAATGAGGCACATGGAAAGCTGTTCA
>NW_004443955.1:19725729-19726888 GCF_000243295.1 Trichechus manatus latirostris
AAAAACTGAATAATAGGTTGAATATTGAAATTGATACAGCTGAGGACTAAATTAGGAAATCAGAAGGTAGCGAACTTTTTCCTAAATAAAACAAGAAACACAAAGCTAAAAGTCAAACATTATAGTGGACAAATACAGAAGTGCCAACATATTAATAACAAAATTTTCAGCAAGAGAGAAAAATTAAAAATGGGAAGGAAAAAATTTACAAAACTAATTGGCATAGATTTTGTTAATTAAGAGAAAAAATAAAAAAGAACATTAATTTTCTGTCAAAAAAACTCAAGTAACTTTAAAAGAATACAATAAAATTCACTCGACAAATAACATTTGTAACAGCCAATATCAAATGAAAACTTATTAGGAATGACTCGACACCAGAATATGTGACCCATAACCAGAAGAAAAATCAGTAAATAGAAATATATCTAGAGATAACACAAATGATAGAACTAGGAGCCAAGGACATTAAAAGAGTCATTACATATGTATAAGTATTTAAGAAAAAAAAATACAATAAATACAGGCAATAGAATATATAAAAGAGAAACAATCAGGATTTCTAGAAGTAAAAAAAAAAAGTATGTATAACCGTAGAAGTGAAAATTCGCTTAATGGGATTAAGAGCAGATTAGTCAATACTGAAGAAAACATAGGAATAGAACGAGAACACAGGAATAGAATAGAATGATCTGTCTTAGTTATGTAGTGCTGCCCCAATAGAAATACCACTAGTGGGTGGCTTTAAAAAAAAAATTATTTTCTCACAGTTCAGAAGGCTAGAATTCAGAATTCAGGGCATCAGCTCTAGGGGAAGCCTCTCTGTTGGCTCTCAGGGAAGATCCTTGAGTCTTCCAGCATTCCTTGGTTTCTTGACTATCATGTGGTGTGACATCTATATTCTCCCGTTTGTGCTCTGAAGGAATTGGGTTTAGGACCCACCCTACACTAATAGGACCTCATTAACATAATAACCACTGCCATCAAGTCGATTCTGACTCATACCATCCCTATAAGGAAACCTTATTTCCACACAGAATTGCATCCACAGGTTTAGGGATTACGTTGCCAACACAAATTTTGGGAGGATACAGTTCAATCAATAACAGTATCCAAAAAAGAAACACAGAAAGAAGACAAGACTTAAAAAAAGAAGAAG
>NW_004443955.1:19745461-19757816 GCF_000243295.1 Trichechus manatus latirostris
ACCTTAGTCCTCAAGGTGGTATCTTTGCTTTTAAACACTTTAAAGAGGTCTTTTGCAGCAGATTTGCCCAATGCAATGCATCTTTTGATTTCCTAACTGCTGCTTCCATGAGTGTTGATTGCAGATTCAAATAAAATGAAATCCTTGACAAATTCAATCTTTTCTCCATTTATCAGGATGTTGCTTATTGGTCCAGCTGTGAGGATTTTTGTTTTCTTTATGTTGAGGTGTAATCCATACTGAAGGCTATGGTCTTTGATCTTCAGCAGTATCCCCTTGTTCTGTTAGAATGACTGCCTCTTGATCCATGTACAGGTTCCTCCTGAGCACAATGAAGTATTCTGGAATTCCCATTCTTTGCAATGTTATCCATAATTTGTTATGATCCACACAGTCGAATGCCTTTGCATAGTCAATAAAACACAGGTAAATATATTTCTGGTTTTCTCTGCTTTCAGCCGGGATCCATCTGACATCAGCAATGATATCCCTTGTTCCACATCCTCTTCTAAATCTGGCTTGAATTTCTGGCAGTTCTCTGTAAATATACTGCTTTTGAATGATCTTCAGCAAAATTTTACTTGAGTGTGACATTAATGATACTGTTCGATAATTTCCACATTCATTGGATCATCTTTCTTGGGAATAGGCATAAATAAGGATCTCTTCCAGTCCAATGACCAGGTAGCTGTCTTCCAAATTTCTTTGTATAGATGAGTAGGAACTTCCAGTGCTGCATCGGTTTGTTGAAACATCTCAGTTGGTATTCCGTCATTTCCTGGAGACTTATTTTTTTGCCGATGCCTTCAGTGCAGCTTGGACTTCTTCCTTCAGTACCTTCAATTCCTGATCATTTCCCCATATAATCCTTCAGTATTGCAACTCGAGGCTTGAATTTTTTTTTCCAGTTATTTCGGCTTGAGAAATGCTGAGCATGCTCTTCCCTTTTGGTTTTCTTTCTCCAGGTCTTTGCACGTGTCTTTAGAATACCTTACTTTGGCTTCTTGAGCCGTCCTTTGAAATCTTCTGTTTAGCTCTTTGACTTCATCATTTCTTCCTTTCGCTTTAGTTACTCAACATTCAAGAGCAAGTTTCAGAGTGTCTTCTGACATCCATTTTGGTGTTTTCTTTCTTTTCTGTCTTTTTAATGACCTCTTGCTTTCTTCATGTATGATGTCCTTGATGTCATTCCACAACTCATCTGGTCTTTGGTCATTAGTGTTCAACGTGTCAAATCTATTCTTGAGATGGTCTCTAAATTCAGGTGAGATATACTCAAGGTCATGCTTTGTCTCTGGTTGACTTGTTCTAAATTTCTTCAGTTTCAACTTGAAGTTGTATATGAGCAATTGATGGTCTGTTCTTGGCCTTGTTCTATTGGCAGTTATGTAATGATGTAGTTAGCCTCCATTTTGTGATCTGATGTAATCATCCTCCATGATGTGATCTGATATGATCAGCTAATCAGTTGTAACGATAATTTCCTCAAGGGTGTGGCCTACATCCAATATATATATACATATGGACATCCTGGCAAGGCTCATTCATGTGCCCTGGATTCTGCATCCAACTTGTTATCCTCTGACCTCTGGTCCTTGGGAAGTGAGCCAGCAGTCTGATGCCTAACCTACAGATCTTGGGATTCTCCAGTTTCCCCAAACTCATGAGCCAACAGCTTTCCACCTGACCTGCGGATCTTGGGATTTGTCAGCTTCCGCAGTCCTATGAACCAGCAGCCTGCCATCTGATTGCCGACTCTGGGATTCAACAGTTTCCACAGGCCCATGGACCAACAGTCTCTTATCTGACCTGCTGATCTTGAGTTCATTGTCCCCTGCAACCGCATGAATCAGGAGAAGCCTCCAGCCTGACGCCTGCCCCACTGATGTGGAACTTGTCAGCATCCACAGCCACATGAGCCATTTCTTTGAGATAAATCTCTATATATATATTTATATATGCATTTCACTGGTTTTGCTTCTCTAGAGAACCCAGCCCAAGACATTTGGTACCAAGAGTGGTTCTAGAGAAACAAAATCATAAGGGTGAGTTTTCTAAATTGGTTCTCAAGTCTGGCTAGCCTTAAAGGCACCGATAACTCTAACTTCAGTAGTAGGAAATTGCTAATCGATGGTGTGAGATGGCAATAGAAATATGCAAAATATCACCACCAATGGATCAAACATTTATGAGAGACAAGGCTCTGGGTAATTGCATATTTGATACTTTTCAACCATTTTGTCGGAATGAGAAGTATAAGGAAGCTGGTTGGTTGATCCTTTTTTTACTAGACAAAGTGGAGAAAGAGAAGAGATCAGGGCTTCAGAGTCAAAGCTCAAGTGTCACATAAAAGATCTGAAAATTGCCACTTGTGCTCTGAAACACAGCTTCATTTCTTGTAGTAACAGAGCTGATATTGCCAAAAAAACAAACCCAGAGTCTTATCATAAGAGTGGTTGAATTACAATTTCAATTGAATTCCCAACCTAGAATGGTGTCTGAAGTTAAAGTGAGGGCATTGATTGGAAAGAAATGGGATCCTGAAACTTGGGATGGAGACATGAGCAGATAATCAGGAAGCTGGGGACATTGGGCCCCTAAATTCCAGTTAAATCACTCCTGCCAACAGAACCACCCCTCTTACTCCAATCTGAAAAGATTACTACATCTTTGTCTGCTAAGCCACCCTCCTCAGTAAAACCATTATCCCTTCCACCACCATTTGATGAGATTAACCCAGCTGTGTCAGAAGAGCCTTTGCCTGAATTATCACCTGGGGCAATGTCTAGGGAGTTGCCTGGGTAATCACCAGAGGCAGATGCCTTACAAGCTATTGCTGAATGTCTCTTGGACCCACTCCATTATGCATTTTTGCTTCTAGACCTATGCCTAGACTTAGGTCCCACCAAGCATCAAAAGCATTCTCAGTGGTTTGGCAGTTATGTAATGATGTAGTTTGGCACTTATATAATGATGTAGTCAGCTTCCATTTTGTGGTCTGATGTAATCATCCTCCATGATGCGATCTGATGTGATCAGCTAATCAGTTGTAAAGGGAGTTTCCTCAGAGGTGTGGCCTGCATCCAATATAAATATGGACATTCAGGCAAAGCTTGCTCACTTTCTCTGGATCTTGCATCCAACTCATCATTCTCTGACGTCTGGTTCTTGGGACATGAGCCAGCAACCTGCCACCTAACCTGCAGATCTTGGGATTCATCAGCTTCCTCAGTCTTGTGAGCCAGAAGCCTGCTGTCTGATTGCCAGTTCTGAGTTTAACAGCCTCTGCAACCAAGTCAATCAAGAGAAGCCTTCAGCCTGATGCGTGACCTATGGATTTGGTACTTGCCAGCCTCCACAACCACTTGAGCAATTTCCTTGAGTTAAATCTATTTATCTATATTTATATATATGTTTTGCTGGTTTTGCTTCTCTAAAGAGCTCAGCATAATACACTATATTTTTATGGAAATGATGCAAGCCTTCTACATTTTTTGCCAACCATGCCCTCCCGCCATGAGGAATTTTTGTAAGTGCACTATGCTAAGTTTTTTACAGCAGCATGTAAACAAAATTGACATAACAGTGCTTAAGAAAAAGTTCATGGACATAGGGCATGGTTGGCAAATGAGTGTAGAAGGCATGCATTTTTTGCATAAAAATACAATAAATGATAAAATATCTACAATTCTATGTTATATGCATTGTTCTCTCCTTTCATTGTCTATATGTCTTACCGTTTCCTTTTTCTTTATTTTGAAATACAAATTTCAATCTATTATACAGGTATCAAGCTACCTAAAATATCCACCATAAATATGAAAAATGTTCCATGAATACCAATATTTAGCATAAAGCCTGAGTTCTTTATTTTCTAATGTGAATCTACCATCAGGTGCTTTGGTAAGAAATAAGATACAAGAATAACAAGTGAAGAGTAGTAGTGTGTGTGTGAGCACCTCTTTGTATCCAGAAAAAGGAAAAAATTTTGAGGGTCCAGAAATTTGTCAAAAGAAAAAAAAAAGAATTTTATTGTGTTTTAGGTGAAAGTTTATAGCACAAATTAATTTTTCATTCAAAAATTGTATTCACAGATTGTTTTGTGACATTAGTTGCAATCCCCACAATGTGTCAGTGCTCTATCCCTTTCCCTTTCCACCCTGGGTTCTCAGTATCCATTCATCTAGTTTTTCTGTCCCTTCCTACCTTCTTCTTTTGCTTTTGGTCAAACGTTGCCCATTTGATTTCCTATTCCTGATGAAAGTAAGAAGCATGTTCTTTACATGGGTTATTGTTTGTTTTATAGGCCTTTCTAATCTTTGACTGACAGGTAGACTTTGGGAGGGCTTCAGTTTTGAGTTAGCAGGGTGTCCGGGCGACATAGTCACAGGGGTTCTTCCAGTCACCATCAGACCAGTAAGTATGTTTATTTTATTTTATTTTTTTGTGAATTTGAATTTTGATCTACATTTTTCTCCCACTCTGCCCAGAACCCTCTATTATGATCCCTGTGAGAGTTGTCAGTGGTGGTAGCTGGGCACCATCTAGTTCTTCTGGGCTCAGAGTGGTAGAGGCTGTGGTTTATATGGTCCCTTGGACTAATACTTTCTTTGTGACTTTGATTTTCTTCATTCTCCTTTACTCTAAACATGCTGGGACCAACAGATGTATCTTAGATGGCTGCTTGTAAACTTTTAGGACCCTAGACAGTATTCACCAAACTAGGATGTAGAACATTTTCTTTATGAACTATGTTACCCCAGTTGACCTAGATGTCCCCCAAGACCATGATCCCCAGCCCTCAGCCCCAGTAACTCAGTTACTCAAGGTGTTTTGTGTCTAGAAAGTTTCTACAACTTTGCCTTGGTCAAGAATTTTATATAATTAGTATAGTTGGATAACTGAGAAACGCATTCCAAGCAAAAGTAGCCCATTTACAAATTTCTTTTTAACATAAAATCCAAAAGTTATGCTATCTATCTAATTCTTTTGCTCAATCCCTTGGGTTTACCAATTTGGCACAATTCTCTTAGGAACCAACTTATTAAATTATTTATGTCTTCTAGAATAAAGTATAATGGAAACCCACACATACATACTGTGGTTGTTAGATGCCATCAACTCATAGTGATCTCATGTACAACAGAAAGAAACACTGCCCAGTCCTGCACCATCCTCATGATGGTTGTTATGCTTGAGCCCATTGTTTTAGCCACTAGGTCAATCCATCTTGTTGAGGGTCTTCCTCTTTTTGGCTGAGCTTCTACTTTACCAAGCATGATGCCCTTCTCCAGGGACTGATCCGTCCTGACAACATGTCCAAAATATGTGAGATGTAGTCTTGCCATCTTTGCTTCTAAGGAGCATTCTGGTTGTACTTCTTCCAAGACAGATTTGTTCGTTCTTTTCGCAGTCCGTGGTATATTCAATATTCTTCGCCAACACCACATTTAAAAGATATCAATTTTTCTTTGGTTTTCCTTATTCATCATCCACGTTTCCAAGCATATGAGATGATAGAAAACACCATGGCTTCAGTCAGATGCACCTTAGTCTTCAAGGTGAGATTTTTGCTTTTTAACACCTTATTTTTTATTTTTTGTTGCTTTTTAACACTTTAAAAGAAGTCTTTTGCAGCAGATTTGCCTAACGCAATGCATCTTTTGATTTCTTGACTACTGTTTCGTTGGGTGTTGATGGTGGATCCAAGTAAAATGAAATAAATAAATTTCATTTTAACATAAAATTCAAAAGTTACGCTATCTATCCAATTCTTTTTCTCAAACCCTTGGGTTTACCAATTTGGCACGGTTCTCTTGGGAGCTAACTAATACATACATACATATATATATATATATATGGGACAGTTGTTTGAACAGAACAAGGGGATATTGCTTGGTTTAAAATCAGGAAAGGTGTGCCTCAGGTTGTATCATTTCACCATGTTTATTCAATCCATATGCTGAGCAAATAATCTGAGAAGCTAGACTATATGAAGAAAAACATGGCAGCAGGATTGGAGGAAGACTCATTAACAACTTGCAATATGCAGACAGCACAATCTTGCTTACTGAAAGTGAAGAAGGCTTGAAGCACTTACTGATGAAGATCAAAGACTACAGCCTTCAATATGGTCTACACCTCAATAAAAAGAAAAGAAAAATCCTGAAACTGCACCAATAAGCAACGTCATGATAAACATAGGAAAGACTCAAGTTGTCAAGATTTCATTTTACTTGGTTCCACAAGCAACGCCCATGGAAGCAGCAGTCAAGAAATCAAATGACATATTGTATTGGGAAAATCTGCTGCAAAAGACCTCTTAAAAGTGTTAAAAAGCAAAGATGTCAGCATCTAATCTCTAAAATCTACAAGATACTGCAAAACTTCAACAACAAAAAGACAAACAATTCAGTTAAAAAATGGGCAAAGGATATAAACAGGCGCTTCACCAAAGAAGACAATTAGGCAGCTAACAGACACATGAGGAAATGCTCACAATCTTTAGCTATCAGAGAAATGCAAATCAAAACTACAATGAGATACCATCTCACCCCAATAAGGCTAACATTAATCAAAAAAACACAAAATAAATAAATGCTGGAGAGGTTGTGGAGAGACTGGAACACTTACACACTGTTGGTGGGAATGTAAAATGGTACAACCACTTTGGAAAGAAATTTGATGCTTCCTTAAAAAGCTAGAAATAGAAGTACCATATGATCCAGCTATCCTACTCCTTGGAATATATCGTAGAGAAATAAGAGCCATCATATGAATAGATATATGCACACCCATGTTCATTGCAGCACTGTTCGCAATAGTAAAAAATGGAAGCAGCCTGTGTGCCCATCAACGGAAGAATGGATAAAGAATTATGGTATATTCACACAATGGAATAAAGAACAATGATGAATCTGTGAAACATCTTATTACATGGAGGAGTCTGTAAGGTATTATGCTGAGTGAACTTAGTCAGTTGCATAAGGACAAATATTGTATAAGACCACTATTATAAGAACTCAAGAAAAGGTTTAAACACAGAAGACAACATTCTTTGATGGTTACGAGGATGGGGAGGGAGGGAGAGGGGTATTCACTAACTAGAAAGTAGACAAGAGTTATCTTAGGTGAAAGGAAGGACAGCATACACTACAGGGTAAGTCAGCACAACTGGACTAAACCAAACCTAAGAAGTTTCCTGAATACAATCAAACATTTTGAGGGACAGAGTAGCAGGGGGCGGGGACCATTCTTTTCAGGGGACATCCAGGTCAACTGGCATAACAAAGTTTATTAAGAAAATGTTCTGCATCCCACTTTGGTAAGTGGTGTCTAGGGTCTTAAAAGCTAGTGAGTGGCCATCTAAAATGCATCAATTGGTCCCAACCCACCTGGAGTAAAGGAGAATGAAGAACACCATGGACACAAGGAAAGTATTAGCCTAAGAGATAGAAAGGGCCACATAAACCAGAGACTCCATCAGCCTGAGACCAGAAGAACTAGATGGTGCCCGGCTACCACCAATGATCGTCCTGACAGGGAAAAAAACAGACAGTCCCTGATGGACCAGGAGAAAAGTGGGGTGCAGAACTCAAATTCTAGTAAAAAGACCAGACTTAATGGTCTGGCTAATACTCGAGGAACCCCAGAAAGTATGGCCCCCGGACTCCCTGTCAACCCAGAGCTAAAACCATTCCCAAAGCCAACTCTTCAGACAAAGATTAGACTGCACTATGGGACATAAAATGATACCTGTGAAGAGTGTGCTTCTTAGGTCAAGTAGATACATGAGACTAAATGGGCAGCTTCTGTCCAGAGGAGAGATGAGAAGGCAGAGAGGGTCAGGAGCTGGTTGAATGGACAGAGGAAATCTGGGGTGGAAAGGAAGAATGTGCTGTCACAGTATAGGGAGAGCAACTAGGGTCACAAAACAATGTACGTACAAATATTTGTATGAGAGACTAACTTGAATTGCAAACTTTCACTTAAAGCACAACAATAAAAAAATAGAATAAACTAAAAGCCACTTTGAGGGTTAACGTGCACTTTACCCAAGCCATAATATTTTCAATCACCTCATATTCGTGTGAAATCTGGACAATGAATAAGAAGGACTGAATAAGAATTGATGCCTTTGAATCATGACATTGGCTAAGAATATTGAGTATACCATGGACTGCCAGAACAATGAACAGATCTGTCTTGGAAGAAGTACAACCAGAATGCTCCTTAGAAGTGAGATGGCAAGACTTTGTCCACGTACTTTGGACTTGTGATCAGGAGGGACCAGTCCCTGGAGAAAGACATCATGCTTGGCAAAGTAGAGAGTCAGCGAAAAAGAGGAAGACCCTTAACGAGACATATTGACACAGTGGCTTCAACAATGGACACAAATACAGCAACGGTTCTGAGGATGGCTCAGGATTGGGCAAAGTTTTCTGCTGTCACACGTAGGTTCACTAGAGTCAGAACCGACTGGACGGGACCTAACAACAACGTAGGTATAGATATGCATTTTTGAAGTACCTCAAAGATGCTGTTTACATTTGTTATTGCTGTTCTTTGAGATTGAATCTGGTGGAATCAGAGAAAGGGGAATAGAAGAGTTTAAGCTTTTCCAGTTTATCTTTCATCCTGTTAGACATCCAACTCTTTGGATGACATGCCTTGTCGTTATCTTCATCCTTTTATGCTGCTTCCACTCACAGACCTACCGGCCACTCTCATCCTCCAGCATCAAAAATAAGAGCTCTTGGCTGGCAGTCTTCCTCTTTATCCAATTTATACTGTCATCTTGTGTTAATCAGCCTGCATGTGAAAGACCTACCCAACAGCCTGACCTCTCAATTTCACAACCTCTTCATCTCCAAGGATGTTCTTCACCCACTCACGTCATTGGCTATACTCTGGACCAACCTGTCACTTGTAATTTACTAATTTGGTCATGTTCTCTCTAATCATCACCCACTCTCTGCCCACATTTTAGTTTTAACTACTTCTACACCCACAGTCTATGGACTTCAATGGACCTTTACTTTTGCATCAGCTCTCTCCTTTCATTACTTCTTCCTAAGCATCTTAGATTACGTGGACAATGCCCAAACTCTACTGATCTCCTGTCTTTTACTGCACAATGTGCTCCCAAGTCATGAAGAGCTGTTGGAGAAGGTCACAAAATAGAGCAGATGGATACGATATAGTTAATGGACCCTCAATGCTCCTCAGTCATCATTCACCGTCAATTATTCTGCACCTTCTCTACTCACGCCTCCCAGTTGCTCTTCTTACCATTACTAAATATACAAGCCTGCCTATATTTCCACTTAGCTTACTCTTCTACTTCTTTGTTACAGTAGAAGAGACATCTCTCTTCCATCTAAGGTCAATTCTCTGCCCCCTCTGACCTTCTCAGGAACCCTTCCCTCACTCTAATTGATGACGTCTTGATAACTGAAAGGCACCTTGAACTCAACGTGTCTAAAACTTAACTCACAACCATGCTTCAAAACTAATTTCCCCTCGTATTTTTTTCTCAGGCATGGGTCCACCTTCCATCTAATTGTGTCACCAAAAACTTAGAGGTCCTCCTGCCATATGTCTTTTCCTCTCATCCCTCACCATGTTCTGTCGACTTAACTTCCCGAATACCTATCTCTCCAATCTGTCCCCTTCTTTGCACTACTACCATCATCATCTCTGACCAAAGTAATACAATAGCTTCCCAACCAGTTGGGTACCCTTCCAGTCTGTCTCCATGCCAGATACATCTTTTGGAAAAACATTTTTTTTTAATTATGTAGATTTTTTTTCCTTTCATTCCTTTGCCTAAATCTTTAAATGGCATTCATTCATCATAAGGACCCAAATTCTAACATAGCCTATATAGTATGTGCGTGATATAGCCCCTTCCCCCTCTTCTGCCCCATATCCCATGCTGTACTTACTCCAGGATCTCCAGCCACACTGGCCTTTTTCACCGCTCATATGGCATACCACTTCCACTAGTCAGAAGCTTTGCACATACCCTTTCTTCTGCCTAGAATGCTCTCCTCTCCCACTCTTGCCTGCCCAGTCCAGTTCAAATATTGCTATTATGTATCTTAACCATCATGTACCGCCTATCACACAAACTAATAATTTTCATGTATTTGTGTGATTATTTAACTCATTTCCATCTTGCATCACTAGATTACAAACTCCATGAAACTGGGGTGTGTAGGTATTTTTTGAGGGAGCCCTGGTGGTGCATTGGTCAAGTGTTCGGCTGCTAACCAGGTCAGCGGTTCAAATCCACCTGCTGCTCCTTGGGAGAAAGATGTGGCAGTCTACTTTAGTAATGATTTACAGTCTTGGAAACCCTATGGGGCAGTTGTGCTCTGTCCTATAGGGTTTCTATGAGTTAGAATCAACTAGAGGGCAATAGGTTTAGGTGTTTTTTGTTGTTATTGTTGTTGGTTTTAACAGTCTGACAATAAGGGAATTCAGTATTTGTGGAATGTATGATTTCTTAGGTAGTTTATAGAAGATAAGAGTGTTTTGAAGAATTTAAACCTCTCTGTAGCATTCTGACCCAAAGGTGAAATTATTGATCTCTCATCTGTGTTCTTCTATCACAGTACATAGCAATTATCCCATCAAATTTTAGTTTTGGGGTATTATCTTCCCTGAACACCAGCCCAAGAGTTACCACATTAGGCATGAATAGCATCTTAGTCATTTGTGTATCTTCTGTCCCCAAAAGGCATTTGGACCTTAGTCAGATCTCCACACAAGTTAATTGAGGTGACTTCAACTACTCCGAGATGCTGGCTTGAACTGTGTTGCAGAAGCCTGGGTTTACCTTTCTCTTTCTTAGCGCACAGGGTCCAGATTCACACAAACTGACACAGTTATTCACTATAAGTGAGTTTAGGCTAGATCCAGCCAACTTGGACAAACCAGAAAACTATAACTTTGGCCTAATTACTCAGGTTGATCAATCAACTGGTATCCTTATTGGTGCTCATTTTGCTTTATCTTCCACTTGAACACCGTTCTCAGAAATAGGAACATACACTTTTCACGGATATGGTAAATTCCACTTTAATTTGACACCCCTCCATGAAAAGCCCAGAGAGAGAGCCTACAATGTCCTAAGGAGTACGCTGTTGTTTTTCAGTTGCCTCCAGTTGAAGTCAACTCTGCCTGGTCGTGACCACATGTATGCAGAGTAGAAACGCTCCATATGGTTTTCAAGGCACTTCTGGGTGGGTTCCAACCTCCAGCCGCTTGCACATCCAGGGATGTCTTCTAAAGAGTATAGAAAATCATTAATGAAGAACAACATATGCTTAATGAAGTTAATGAAATCTATTTTTCCTATGATCCTCTGGGAAATTCTTCTTTACAAGTTCCCTAGATAACCAGTTCAGTCAACAGCATACGCTGAAGAAACATCCTATACTTCAATGACAATAATAAAATCAAAATCAAGACAACACACACGTGGAAATGTCATTTTAAAAATCAAGAGTATGGAGTTAACTCCCAATTGCTTCATTTATTTTCTTTTTCTTTATTTTTCAGCTCTGTGTCTGCGTGGGTTACTTCTGTGTCTTCCTTTCCTCATCTGGAAAACGAAGATAAAAATACCACCGAACCCAAACAGGGTTGTTATGGCGAGTAAAGGATTAATACAGGTGAAGCGCTTAAATCAGTGTCTGGCCCACTGTAAGACTCACGTATGTTAGTATTATTACCAAAATAGTAATAATAATCGTGTTACCCCAGGGGTCTTCAGAATATCGCCTTTTTTAAAAAAGACCACCCTTCCCCTTCAAATAATAATACATTCTAAAAGCCTCCGCCGTTTAGGAGAGTGAGAATCAAGAATGGTATCAATGTATCTCAAGGCAGCGCGAAAACAAAGAGGGGGATCCTAGGATGGGTTTGGGGTAATTTCTTGGGCTTGGTCATCACATTAATAGGGGAAAGAAAAGGAAAATAAAATAATAATAATAACCCTCCCCATGCAAAATAACTGCGCTGTGTGTTTAGCTGGGGATGGGTTGATAAGCGGTGGCAGGATGTGTTCATTTCTTGTTAAGCGCGTGTGGATGTGCACTGCGCAAACAATAGTCTTCAAGGGAGAGAACTGCCCGCGGCCCCCGCCCCCGGCCCCCACCGGCGCCCCGTTTCCGGACTCTCGGCCGCACACATCCCCCCTTTGTTTTGCCCCGGCCGGCCGCGCGTGTCTCCACCGCGCCGCCCTACAGAGCTTTTCCGCCGGCCGCGCCTCGCCCGGAGGCCGCGGGGTCGCGAGGAGGAAGCGCGGGAGGAAGCGGTGAGCGGCGGCGGCGACGGCGGCGAGAGC
>NW_004443955.1:19757916-19767243 GCF_000243295.1 Trichechus manatus latirostris
AAGCGCCGCCGCCTCCCGCCGCGCTCGGGGAAGGCCTGCGCGCCGCGATAAGGCTCTTCCGCTGTCCATTGTCTGCGCTCGGCGGACGCCGGTGAAAGTTACCCGGCCCGGCGGGATGCGCAGCCCCTCCCGCACCTGGAAGCCGCCGCCCCCCGGCGGGACACTGGCCATTGTGACTCCTCACGCCCCGGCCGCCCACCCTCCAAAACCGGAAAGGTGGAGGGGCCGCCCCTCGGGTGTCACTGGCCCAGGCACTTCAAGGAGCTTTGTTAAACCCATCGCATCTCAAGAGCACATCTCCCTTTGCCAGGGAAAATGCCCTTGGCCTCGAGCCAGGACGGAACTTTCAGCGCTGGGAGAGTCAAGGCCATTTCATTTATGAGCCTCTTGATTAATTATAAAATAATAAAAAGTGCAACGCCGAAGCAAAAAGTGTTATGTTCCACAAATTAACGCATTTAATACACGTATGGGGTCATTATGAATCGGGGGCCAGCTGCATGGCAGCTAAAAACAATATATACACGCAGGGAGCACAATCAATGCTACTGCTATTCTCAAAATAATTACAAGATTTAAAAAAAAAACAGTTTTGTTTTTTAATCCAAGCAGTTGTGTTTGATAATTGTATGTTGCAAACTGTATGATGAAACTTTTCAGTTTTTAATCCATTCGATGGTATATAGCTGTGACTGTTCCCCCTCATTTGGAGATAACTGGGGTTTTTGAAGTTTAAATTTGAGGCGGCTATGAGTCTGAATGGACTGGACAGCAGTGGGTTGCTTTTTTGTGGGTTTTTTTTTTTTTTTTTTTTTTTGGAGGGATGGGAGGCCCAGGAGCAAAGGTCTGTAAACCTCCGATCCCTACATCCTCAGTTCATCAGGAAGAAAGCTTCAACTGGTGGACCCAGGAGAGTCAGGAGAAAGGTCTCATACTCCTACCTTCTCCATGCTGGAAGCCATGTCAAGCCCATTCTCTCGGCCTTGGTCTCTTTCTCGTTGCTTGCCTACTACCAAACCGACAGCAATGTGCATTACTGAGACCACCCCAAAGAATGGGGAAATAGCATGGAAAAGAACATCTCATTCATCCATAAGCGCACTATATATACTCCTGTTACTTTATGTTTGTTTCAAATCACCGATCTGTCTTTACCTATATAATGTTCTAGATCAACTTTTCAAGGCTACACTAAGGCCTTGTTAAGGAAAGCTTGTGTTTCAATGAAAAAATATGCATGGTCTACAACGCCACACTCTTCTAGGCTCGCCACACTCTTTAGGCTCCTGGGTTCTAGGCTGGTTTGTTACCATTGAGCTATTTTGCAACTCTTTGTAAATTAGAGATAACTGATAGGTAACTGTTGCAGGGGAAAAAACAGCACAAAGTTTAGTAAAGCAAAATGAAAGTTTTATTCAGTAGGTATTCAAAAAGGCAAAAGTAGGAAAACGGATAAGCATGCTGCCACAGCCATGTCTGCCTGAGTCCAAGGAAATATTACAGAATAGACAAGAGTGGGAAAATGGACAAGCATGCTGCTAGAGCCATGTCTGCCCCAGTCCAAGGAACATTGCAGAATCATCAGTATATATTAACATTATTAAATGGGCAAAACCATTGAAAGCTTCAGCTTTTTCACAGATTGGCTAGAAACTGTGATCCTACATTTTGAATTGTCTTTCCTAACAATCACTGGTACAGGTTTCAGTAAGGATAGTCAAGAGGGTCTTCACTGGCCCGATAAATTTTCTATTCACTAAATGTTAATAGAAAAAGATAAGAGTGGAAAGTCTTTTGTGCTCTGTTTGATTGGCTTATGTGAAAGGTTCCCTAAAAGATATTTTCCAAGATTACCCTAGCTATTGTCTTTATACCTCAGGGCCCAGTTGGTGTGGCCTTATGAGTCCAGCTCCATCTGGGTCACATTCTCTATGCTCAAGGACAGGGAATAATGACTTCAATATTATTTCCTAAATCAATATGTAAATTTTGTCCTGTCTAAAACCAAAAAAAAACTTGTTACAGTGGAGTCAATATCGACTCATGACAACTCCATGTGTTACGGAGTAGAACTGCTCTATAGGGTTTTCTTGGATGTAGTTTTTATGGAAACAGACTGCCAGACCTTTCTTCTACTGCACCACTGGGGGGTTCAAACCACCAACCTTTAGTAGTCGAGCACAAACCAATTGTGCCACCGAGACCCTCTGTCCTATCTAGCAGAGATTTAATTGACCATCACCACCCTCCCCTCCTCGGTAAAACCAGTTCTGTCCTCATTTACAATTCATCTCAACCTTCCCTGACTCTATACAGATGTGTGCTCTTTTGAATTTTCTTTTGATCAGGTTATAACATCTGCTTGGTTCTTTCATATCATAAGAATAAAGTAAATTCTTTTAACAGGTGTTCATTTTTCTGAAAATTATTTTTTAACAAGCCCAAGCATTAACAATATCACAAATCAAAAGAAAAGAAGGAAGGAAAAGCAGAAAAATAATTTAGTGACAGATTTAGCTCATCATTAAATGCAGGCGGTATACTCATTAATTTGTTCATTACAGGTATGGAGCACTAACTGAGGACTTACTACAGTGGGAGAATAATGTGAAGCAATTATTGTCTCTCTGAATTGTTTTTATTAACTAGTGAAGAAGTTGAGGGGAGGTAGGAAGAGCTTAAGATGTGGGGTCCGAAAGTCTGTATTCAAATCCCCACGGTACCACCTATACATTGTAGCCTGAGCAAGATGCTTAACCCTCTGAGCCTCGGTTTTCTTGTCTATAAAATGAGACCAATAATATCTACCTCCCAGGGTTGTTGAATGACTAAATGATACAGCCTTCATAAAAGTGCCTACTACTGTACATGATGCTCAGAAAATACTAGTAGAGTCTATACTCTGTTACATTCTCTTAGATATTTTGGGTAAAATCCAGGAACTACAAGATAGTACAAGATATTCAAACTGAGTGGAAACAAGGTTGTTTTAGCGATCTAGTGCTGCTCTAACAAGCATTACAAGTGGCTAGCTCTAAAGAACATAAATTCATTTTCTCCCAGTTTAGGAAGCTAGAATTCCAAATTTGGGGAGTAGCTCAAGGGAAGGGTTTTCCTTGTCTATTTCAGCTTCTAGTAGCTGCCAACAATCCTTGGTGTTCCTAGACGTATCCATGCATCCATCTCTGTGGTCTATCTTCCTCTTCGCCTTATATGCCTGGGTCTATTCTGCTAGTTTTATAAATCAGAAGTGATTAGGTTTAGGACCCACGCTACTCTGGCATGGCCTCATTAACATAACAAAGGAAAACCCTTATTTGCAAACAAGGTCATAGTTACAGGTACAGGGGTTAGGATTTCAGCACATAATTGGGGGCAAGGGGCACAATTCAATCCATAACAAAGATTTAATAGCAGCCCTAAATTTAACCTTCAGGTCTTGTATTTAGCTATGTGGCCTTGAGCAAATAAAATGATCTCTCTGAACCATGACTTCTCCATTTGAACAAAGGAATTAAAACCTCTACCTGAGTTGTGAGGATGAAAGCAATGAACATAAAGTTTGGCTTGGAACAGTGCCCGGCAGAAAGAACCAAACACCAAAAAAAACTCATAGTGACCCTATAGGACAGAGTAGAACTGCCTCCATAGAGTTTCCAAGTCTGTAATCTTTATGGAAGCAGACTGCCACATCTTTCTCCCGCACAGCAGCTGGTGACTTCGAATTGCCAACTTTCCAGTTAGCAGCCAGATGCTTAACCACTATGCCACCAGGGCTCTAGCAGAAAGAACGCATTTAATAAATGGTAACTATCAATAAGACAGGTAGCCCTGGTGATGCAGTGGTTAAGAGTTCAGCTGCTAACCGAAAGATAAGCAGTTCAAATCCACCAACCTCTTCTTGGAAAACCTATGGGGGCAGTTCTGCTCTGTCTTATAGGGTTGCTATGAGTTGGAATCGACTTGACATCACCAGGTTTAGGGTGTTTTGGGGGGGTGGTAAGGGTCAATAAGACATATGGAAATAATTAAACTTCTCCCTCGTTATAACTATCATTCTTGATTTGAAGTAACGTGTTTCACCCACAAGCTAATTACTATAATTCCTTTAAAAACAAAAACTGTGAACCAAAATTCTTTCTTCCAACTTGGACATGGTCTCTATTCTCTGAAGTGGCTACAGACTAAAGAAGGGAAATCTGTTATAAAAATTAAAATGCCAAGTCTATATGTACAAGTGGAAAGGAGTGTTTGTTTGTTTGTTATCAGTAACAGGGACCACCCTGAGGCTTAAGGAAGTGGACGTTTCAGGAACTGAATAGAAAAATCCATGTGGTTAAATGCTTTCTTAAGGTTTCTTGGAATGTTTTTATTCTGTAGTAAGGCTAAAATATTATACTACACTCCATTTGATACTTGATGAGTAGGGGGAAAAAAGCTATAAATCAACATGTAATAATAATTTTAAAAAAATCATTGTCATCAAGTCAATTCTGACTCATAGTGACCTTATAAACAAGTAAAAGCAAAGTGGCTGCAGCCCATTCTAAGACACACTTCCTCACGCACAGACACTATATAGTCAAGTACAATCCTTTCCCTCACAACAAATAAAGGCACCACTGATTAGACTAAGGGTGGGTACCAGTCAGAAGGGTACTGTTACATTGAATTGTGTCCCCCCAAAAGATATATTGAAGTCCTCACCACCGGTGCCCATGAATGTGACCTTATTTGGGACTAGAACATTTGTAGATACAAACAAGTTAGGATGAGGTAATTAGGATGGGCTCTAATCTCATATAACTGGTGTCCTTATGAGAAGAGAAGAGATACAGACCCAGGCACACAGACAGAACAGCATGTGACAATGGAGGCAGAGATTGGAGTAACGCATCTACAAGCCAAGAAATGCCAAGGGTTGCCAGCAACACCAGAAAGTAAGGAAAAGGCATGGTACAGTTTCCCCCCTAGAGCCTTCGGGGGAACATGGTCCTCTTGACACCTTGATTTTGGATTTCTAGCCTCCAGAACTGTGAGAGAATAAATTTCTGTTGTTTTAAGTCATTCAGTTTGTGGTAATTTCTTACAGCAGCCTTTGGAAGTCAATACAGGCGTCAACTCCACAGATTGACCAGTGACAGCTGATGTGGCCTATTATGGCTGAAAAGATCACCTGTAAGAGACCAGATTCTCTTTCTGAAATTTAAATTAGGAAACAGAGAAGACTCAAGCAGTTAAGAGTGGAAGCTAAAGCTTTAAATAAATGTAAGAGGCACAATGAAGTAGAGTCAGGCACAAAAAGGGTCAGGACCAACCCAACTTATGAGGTGCATGAATGATGGGTAAATAGAAGTGAGAGTAGAGAAAAGATAAGTAGAGTGGAGAAAAGGAATGATTCAGAGGGTCATGTGGTAGAGAGTACTGGCTGTCTACCAAAAACGTATGCTCCCTTTTCCATCATGTGCGTTTGTCTCTAGAAGTTCAGTGCCTAGCCGAGGAGGTCTTTTCCCAGCCTTTGTCGCATACACAGAAATTATGTGCGTTACTCTGGGCTGGGGTTTTTAGAATGAGGGGAAGAATTCTTTCTTCTTTCTCCTTTTGCTCAGACTGGAAGCACTAGATTTCAATACCGCCTAAGGGACCAAAAAGCCACAAGACGGAAGGTGCCTGGGTCCCTCATCACCATGGAAGGAAAGCTGCTCTCTGATCTGGATTGGACCGTTTCTTGAGCGAATAGGAAACTTCTATTTAATTAAGGTGCCCTTAATTTAAGGAATAAGAACAAACTCAAACAGAGAAGTAGAGAAATCATATGAGTAAGACCATAGTAAAGACTTTTATCCCTGAGGGCTCTCTGTTGAAAATTCTAGCCCAACTGTATCCCTAAAATACATCTCTACTTCTTTGAGATGACTTGAGAAAATCATCTCTATCCATATCATGGATAGACAAATAGAAAGATGGATGGATGGATGGATGGATGGATGGATGAATAGATATCTTTAGGGGTTCGCGATCAGTTGCCAACAAAAAACATGAATCACACACAGACAGTACATGGAACAACACTTTACTCACATGGAGAAGAGACAGAACAAGGTCAGCTTCACTAGCAGGTGCCCATCCCCCATGGCCAGCAAGTCGCTTCCTGTGGTCAACACAGGCAGGTGTTGTATATGCACACTTCTTGTGACTCAGGTCAAGGACCCCATCCCCTCTCCACTGTGAACTGATATAGAAGTGGGGTTGGCCAGGTGCCATATATTGCCCACACGCGAGCAGAACAGAGAAAGTTACTGTTACCCAGAACAGGGAGCAAGGTTTCCCTGATGAAGACAAGAAACGGGAAAGAGACAAACTCACTTCCCAACCTCTACTCTCAGAGAATTTTCTCTATCCAAGGCCTCTGATTAGGCAGCCTGGATGGGAGGTGGAGATAAAGACATGTATACTTGCATACACAAACATATGCATACATATACTTATTCATTTAAGAGAGACTTAACTTTTTTATGTTTTATATACATTTCAAATTTTCTAACATGAACATATGTTTTCTTTGTAACAAATGAGTGTATGACACACACATACACACCAATCACCAAAAATCTGGTGTAGCAAGTATTTTCCTCTTCAGTTACACCCCCAAATTTCTGAAAATAACATGCAATATCTTCACCCTCCCTAATAAAATATTTACTATATGAAAAGTGGGATAAAGAAGCAGAAAAGAGTGACCTAAACTTCCTGAAACAAAATAGTTTCCTATAGAATAAATACCTGAGATAAGAGTTCTTATTTTCCCTGAAGGTAGTAATATCAGTGATATCCTGGGAGGTTTCATATTGCTTCTTACCACTGAAGCATTACTGGAAATGAGTCTTTTGTGGAACTATCACTATTCCCTAACGATTTGAACAGGTTGCTTTTTCACTAAAATATTTCTAGACTAGACCTGTGATAAAAAAGAGTATTTGCCAATTGAATCATTCAACCCACTGAAAGGGAAAAGATTCTTTCCAAGTTAATTAAGGGTTTCCAGTAACTAAACCTGGGTCCAGAGGTGTTTGGGATCTTTCCCATGGCTCAAAACTGTGTCAAGAACCACCCCCCCAAAAAAAAGAAAACAAAAAGAAAGAGTAGAACAAAGGAAAAAGTAAGAGAAGTCAAAGAAGCACAAAAAGGCAAAGCAATATTTTCCCTTGACACCCAAGGCTACAGTCTACAGAAACAGGGACAAGTGAGTGCCAATTTCTGTTGCGGATGCAAGGTGTAATAGCAGTGTGACAGTCCTAACACAAATAAATGGACATCACAGCAAACTTTGTCCTTTGAAACTTCGTGGGAAAACGTGACGTTATGTTATATTTCTTGTGCGCGTAAAGAGAAGTAATGGGCAACACGCATTTAGATAAACATGATGTGTTGTAGCTGACATTTCTTGACTCCCTGTATTGTAAATATTCGTTCAAACTTCTGGCACAAGGGGACGAAAATCCAAAGTACAGAGTCCGTGCTAATTATTTTATTGTACTTTTTTATTTTATTTTATTTTCCTTTGGAATGTGAATTAAATGCCTATCTGAACTAACCATCTCAATCTTAATCACATGCAGCTATCATACACCTTTACCTGCCATCTGTTCTGAGGAATCGAATCATCTCTTTTGTAATATACGATGTTCCTGGAATTCTTCGAGACTTCCCAAGTGTGGCCTGGAAAGGAACATATCAGTGCAGTGCAGAAAGCATAAGGTGCTTAATTTTAATGGAAAACTTTTTTCTTGTTTAACACAGGCAGATCCTGCTGTGTTTGACAAATATGCTCTAAAAGGAAGCTCAATCTAGATGTTATGTGTAACTTTATCTTGTTCCCCTTTGAGCACTACTGTTCGCACAAAGTGATCTCTCCACTGCCCAAAGTCATTACACTCTTTTCCTTTCACCTTGTCCCTCTGTAAATGTCAGGCATAACTACATTTTTATTTGCAGAGATACCACTGCTATGAATGAGTAAAAAATTTCTGCTCCCCCGCCTCTCTCTCTTTACCCTGTGCGCATTCTACTAATATGATTTGTTGAACAAATTGTTCCATTAATCTGGGGCTGTTTGACAGAGTGAGAAAATAAGTGCCAAAGTGAGAAGATTCACAAGAATCGGAAATCTCAGTGCCTCTTTCTCAAGGTAAATAGTTATTATATCAGGGTGTCAGACTGGTGAAATGGATGTGCTTTCATTCTCAGTTTGTAAATGTCACTTTTCCTCAGCCCATCAGGGTGACAAATGAGGTGTGGGTTACAATAAGAGTTCATTCTTTGACAAAGTTCTTAACAGTCTATTTCAACAGAAAGCATCTAGCCTTCCTCAGTTTTTAATCTAAACCCCTCACCACTGCCAGAAATGTCCTCCTTCCCCTTTAATTGCTTGATTGCCATCCTCAAAGAGAAACCATCCTGGAGCCAAATGTAAAATCTCAAGTACAAAGCAAAAGCAAATAGATTAGAAAGCAGTTGATAAACGTTCACGCCAATTTCTCAGGGAAATTCCATTTTGAATTTCTCTAGATTTTATGATCCCAGGACAATTTATTATATTAAGATCCTTGTTTAAATTTTCTTTCACTTTTTCAATATACATTGAAAAAGGGACAATTTAATCTTGAGAGTTTCTAGAGCTTTGTGATACTAATTAATTAATAGGTATATTCTATATAAATAGTCCAGATTAACAAATTGCTGTAACAGTAAAAGAATGAGTGAGTGAATGGCTGAGTGAGAAAGATGATTCTGCGTATGACTAAATTCCTTCCCACCAAAATATGCACTTTGACTAAGCTAAAAAATACAATATTTGAACAGGAATCAGATAGGTTGGTTTTATAAGTAAAGGAAGTTTAAGATGTGCAAATGTACAGAAAAAAATATTATAGACAGACAAAGTGTGATGAAAAGGCCGATGCTAAAATTTGGTGTATAGGTTGATGCCACTGTCCCAGCAATCACGTCCATTTGCCTTGAGTAAAATCAAAATTACTTTGTTAATGGGGCCCGTTCTCACAGCAAAGTCTTTTATCAGCTCATTTTCCACATCACCACTTTTGTGATTATAGACATACCATAAGATTTTGTTCATTCATTATGGTCTCCCTAATGCTTAATATTTGTCAATTCAGTCTTTTTCTGTGTTATTTAAACTTTTTGAGCTTTGATTTCATCTTTAAAATGGGCATAACAACAATGCTTAGCCTATCTTCCTCACAAGATAGTTATGAGGACCAAATGAGATCATGAATATGAGCCCTCTTAAATATTATAGAAAATAAT
>NW_004443955.1:19768109-19770912 GCF_000243295.1 Trichechus manatus latirostris
GGTACATGAGGTCACCATGTATCGGGGCTGACTTAATGACAACATGGAGGGGCGAAGCACTTAGGGTGGCGTTAACTGAGAATATGTGATAATTCTGCTAGGGATCATCGGGCCCTGGACTACATAAGGAGTGAGGTGGAAAGCAAGAGGTGACTCCATAGCTACAAAGTCACAAGGGAAGAAAACACAGAGAAGGTGTTTTTTTTTTCCCCTCCCTTTACATAGATCACATAACCAAGCTTCTTAGCTACAGGTACTTTCAAACCTCATTCATCTCTGATTTTGTAGAAAAGACACAGAAATCAGTAATTATAAAAGGAAATTTTAATGAATTTAACCAGATTACAATTGAGAACTTCTGTTTATCAAAAGACACCATAAAGAGTGAAAAGACAAGCCACAAACTGGCAAAAATTATTAGCAATGCATAAAATCAAAAAGACTATTGACTAGGATATGTAACAAACTTCTACAAATCAAAGAGATTTTAATACAAACATTACAAAACAGAAAATCCAAATGACCAACGAACATAGTGAAAATATGCTCAATCACATTAGCATTCAGAGAAATGAAAACGCAAACCACAACTGGCAATTAGGGTAATGCAAATTAGAAACAGACTGACAAAAATTAAAAAGCGTTTGTCAGTACCAAATGCTACTAAGGATATGGATCAATGGCGCTCTCATACACTGCTTGGGAGACTGAAAATATTTACTACCTTGTAGTGGTAATATTTAGTACTTTAGTACTATATAGTAAAGTGATCAATAGACTCAGCAATTCCACTCCAAAGCACATACCCCAGATAAACTTGCACAGTTGCCCTAGGCTACATAGAAAAATGTCCATAGTGCATTTTTTTTGTAAAAGCAAAAACTTTGAATCAACCCAAATAAACAGGGTAGAATGGATAAAAAGTTGTTGGTAAGTTCTGACAATACAATGCTATACAGCAATGAAAATGAATGGACTATAGCTACATGAGACAACATGGATAAATTAACAAACAAAATGTTGAAGAGAAGATTCAATCATTATTCCATTCGCATACAATAATTTTTTTTTAAAGGCAAACAAAAGTAATATTGTTTAGGGATCTAAACCAGAGATAAACAAACTACAGCCTTCAGGCCAAATCTTCCTGTGAACTGTTTATGTGTGACTTGTTAGTTAAGAACAGTTTTCACATTTTTAAAGGTTGTTTAAAAAAAGAAGACAAAGAAGAGAAAGAATACAACACAGACACCATTTTGTGTCATACAAAGTCTAAAATATTTACTGTCTGGTCCTTTACAGAAAAAGTTTACTGATTACTGATCTAAACTATAAAGAAAAGTGTCCATGTTGTCATATGTAGTTGGGATAGTGTTTATCTGTTGGAAAAGAATGGAATTGTGATAGAGATGTTGAGTAAGCAGTTGGATAAACTGGTTGGTTGCACAAAATCTGAGAAAGAATTTAAATGCGGGAGTCGTAAGCATAAAGGTGATAATGAAAATTGCCACGAAGGATGCATAGAACACCAACAGATTCTTGAAAGGTTTAAAATTTGAAGAGTAGTCAGCAAAAGAAGACTCAATGGTACTTGGAAAAGACATAGAGGGGGTAAGAGGAAAATGAGTAGAGTATCACTATTGATTTCAGAATCTGTTGTTTCTAGCAAACTTTCTCATGCCAATAGGGTACTTAATAATCTCTTGCCAAATAAATCAATAATACACAGAGGAAGACAGGATCTATCACTGTTTTGCACGAGGAGAAATTTGTTGTTCTGTTAAAAGACAGAGTTAAAGTTGACTCTTCTAGTGCATTTTGTTTTTGAGAACTATTTCCATCATTCTTTCATTGATTAATTCCTTTACTCAGCAAGTAGTAGTTGAGGGTTATACATGTGCCCATTCATTGGGAATAAAAGAGAAATAAGATGTAGTCTTTATCCTCAGGGGGCTTACATTTTGGTGGAAAGATAGACATGTAAACAAGTGAATACAACTAAATGCTTCGAGTGTCATGAAAAACATATATACGGTGATATGTAGAGCACATAGAAGAGAGTAGTCATTCCTATATGGGGATTTAGATAAGGTTTTAGGTATAAAATCTTAAAATCTTTACAATTGATGAACAGTTTCCAAGTGAATGGGCATTTGCCAGAAACGTAAGGGATGGTAACAGAATTCTAGACAACAGGCACAGCCTAAGCAAAGCCATGAGGCATGACATATCAAGGCACATTGAGGGGCTACAAGTTCTGAATGACTGAAGCCCAATGAATGGAGCTGAGAGATGTAAGGTTAGTAAAAAAATAGAGGAACAGATGAACCTAGAATGGTAGGATAAGAACAGATGCCAGAGTGTACATAATTCTGTGGTAAGCATAAACCTACACAGAATTTTAAGTTATGTATTTCGTCCCGTTGCTAAGTTCTCCCTGCAAGAGGCTCTCAGCTATTAGGGAAAGAGTTAAAGTAATACATACAAGAAAATTACTTGAAAAAATGTTAAATTTCAAACCTCTGAGTGTCCTGGACACTTTTACACAATCTTGACTCAACCTCATCAAACATTCCTTTGGGTTTTGAGTGATAGACAGGAAATAAAGGCAAGAGAAGCAGCTATTTCTTTAAACTTGGTTGGATTGTTGAGACATTTTAAAACGTCTAGATTATGTAGAAACTGTTAAAGGATTAGGAAGAAAAACTCAAACAGTCTGGTCAAAAGAATTCAGCAAGCAAACAGATAGTAGCATTTTTGAGAACTTCAGTAATGTTTTACCTTACTTGATGGCAACATGTAT
>NW_004443955.1:19772009-19773249 GCF_000243295.1 Trichechus manatus latirostris
AGTATGTATGTTCTCTACCCCCAAGATACCATTGCTTCCTAAACAAAAAACCCTCTCCAAAATTCACTCTTTTTATGGATTCGGTAACTGTCTCTTCTTTTGCCTTTGAGGCCTAGGGATTGTTTTTAGTTGCCTTTGAGTGGCTCCAACTCACAGTGACCTTAGGTATAACAGAAGGAAACATTGCCTAGCCTTGTGCTATCATCATGATCTCATGATCATTGGTATGTTCGAGACCATTATTGCAGCTATTGTGTAAAACCATCTCATTAAAGGTTTCCCTTATCTTCACTGACTCCCTACTTTACCAAACATGATGTCCTTTTCTAGTAGTTGGTCTTTCTTGATGACGTGCCCAAAGTAAATGAACCAAAGTTTTGTCATCCTTGCTTCTAAGGAGCATTCTGGTAGTATTTCTTCTAAGACTCATTTGTTCATTCTTCCGGCTGTCCTTTTTATATTCAATATTCTTCGCCAAAACCACAATTCGAATGCATCAATTCTTCTGTTTTCCTTTTTCATTGTCCAGCTTCCACATGAGGCTATTGAAAAGACATGGCAGTGACTCAATGTTACTAGCCCCAGAGTAATGTATTATCCTTTGTTGGCTTCTTAAATCCTACTCATACCTTTGTAAACAGTCCCTGTATTAAACTCTCCACAAATCATTTTCTTTGAGTAAGTCATCTGTCTCCTGCTGGTACCTTGACTGACAGTGGCTGTCTCCAAATAGGGGAGGTTAGAAAGAAGACGAGAAACCATCTCTGGGAACATAAGAGGATTGTTCCTTTGGATATCTGCATAAAGTTTCTTAAAGAAATGATAGCCCCACATTTGTGTGTGTGTGTGTGTGTGTGTGTGTGTGTGCCAGACAATCAATTTTATTTATAAGAACACTGTTTTTTACATGTGCACCTAGGTATGTGAGATAAAACTTTCACTTGGTCATCCACATTCAGTATTAGTCAAGTCCATCTTACGTTAGTTAATATAGCACATCTTATATAAGTGCTGTCCCCATGATGGAAGGTCAGCTTGCTCCCTCTTGTTCAGGCTGATCACCTGCTTTCATTTACTCAAGGGCAAATAGGGAGATGACCTTCCTCATCCCATCAAAACATCAAAGTCTTCCCGGCTACCCAAATATCAAAATGTTGACCCTATAAGGGGAAAATATTGATTCCTTTAGTTACAAGACCCTTAGTTCCCAGACGTACCTTTCTCATTGAATAGTAATTGC
>NW_004443955.1:19774993-19776176 GCF_000243295.1 Trichechus manatus latirostris
AGAAAGCTCACTTGCATTACATTTAGACATTGAGATGATGCTATCTATTAGCATGCCTTGACTGCTATCATCGGGATCAGTTTGAATATGATATTCTGTTTTGTTTTGTTTTTTTTTCCCCTTACTCAAAACCTGTTGCCTGAAGAGGATGGCCAAAAAAGGATATCAAGAATGAATCTGTCATGCGAGAACACCCTTTTATTTGTAAACACCATCCTTTACACATCATTATGAGTGATTTGTGTGCTCACCAAGCATATCACTTTATTACTGTAATGTGAGAAAATTGCCTGTAATTCGTGGTCCTGGGAACACATCTATAATTTGGGTCAAAATATGTTTGCTCACTCTAATTTACAATAAAGCCTTAATGTAGTTCTGGTCACAGTGGAAATTCTGAGCTTCCATCTTCAAGGCTTATCCCTAGAAGTACAAAAAGACAAGTAACTGGAGAATTGTTTTAAGCCTTAGGTGAGACCACTGCAACCAGGAGTTGGGATGGTGTGGGTCAGATCTGAGGGAGATTATCTGTGCTTTTACTAGTTATCAGAAGAGCATTGCATTCATTGTAGGAAAGGCCTAGAATTTGAAATCAGGAAGACTTATGTGTAAATCCTAGCCCATTATGTACTTATTATTGTGTTGTTTTCTCATTTATACCATTCGTTATGTCAACCTTGTGAGAGTTACTTGAAACAAACCAAAAAGGTAATTTAGTGTCTAGCAAAGTACTATCATATTGTAGGTGTTTACAAATTTTGAGTTTCCTTCTGTAATAAACGAGTTCTTTTATGTGGCCTTATGTGGCCTTTTGCCTTGGTTCTTTGGGAAAGAAAGCCTGGGAGATTTCTACCCTGAGCCTGTAGGAGTCACTTTTGCTCTAGTTCTTTGGAGAAGCAACCTGGGAGCAGGAGAACTCCCAGGTTGTTTCCTACCCCAGAGATTTTGTCACTTTTGTCCAGGTTGATTGACATTTCCTGGGTAACCGGCAGACAACTTGATGATTTGATACTTTTTTAATACCCCTGGGCTGCCATCTACCCTGTGATTGCAGGGGGTTGTTGGTCTACTATGCAAATTGAGTGACTTGCAGTGCATCGAGTGGATTGGTCAATTCGTGGTCCTGTTGAGAAGCCATGCCTTGAAATTGACAAGATGTTTGCTTATATAAGCAGCCAACCCC
>NW_004443955.1:19779919-19800552 GCF_000243295.1 Trichechus manatus latirostris
AGGGAGATGTGGAGAAATATGGGTAAGACCTTGCTTTCAAAATGCAGGGGGTGTTAGTTGCAATGTGTTCTATATACTTCCTGCTTTTATAATGATGGGCACAGAACTGGAGGGGGATGAGCAGGAGTGAGTTTGCTGTTGGAATAAATGAAAGGATTCAACTTTGAGAAGTTGGACAGAATTAGGCTATGGGAACAAAGGAGGCAGCTGATAGTAAAGATTTTGCATTAGAAAAATTAACGTGTTGTTTTTGTTAGGTGCTGTTAGAATGATTTCAGCTCATAGTGACCCATGTGACAGAGAACAACTACCATGTAGATTTTCTCGGCTGCAATCTTTACAGAAGCAGATCACCAGATTTTTCTCCCGGGGAACCGCTGGGTTGGTTTGAACAAACAACATTTCAGTTAGCAGCTGACGCCTTAGTAAAAAGCTGTTTGTGTGTAGAAGAGGGTCATGCAAGAAAAAAAGGACCCAGATTGATTCATTAACAACCACATTACCCACCAACTAATTCAGTCTTGAAACTTTAGATGAATGTATCTTGAACGTCTTTATTTCCTCCTCAATCTCTGAACACTCCATATTCTAAATGCTTCCAATATCAGTGCAGGGAAGACACCTCCACTCAAATACTACGTGTAGTACTATTTGAATGCAGTTCCATTAACTAGGCCAACATTCATTAATTTTATTGAACCATAGAATACTTTTTTTATAATGCATTTGTAGAGCATCAATACATTATTTATTAGATTTAATTTTCATTTTTATTTAGAGCTTCCTTCTTTTGCTATTCAACAATATTTTGAAGTTTTTGAACATTGCAAAAAGCCAAGAAAAAAAGGAGGTAAATGCTGGACAGGAAAAGATTAAGTGATCTATATTTGAACATATTATATTCAAATACCTAAAATTTCCAAGAGTAATAATTGGAAAAATACTAAAATTACTACAAAGAAAAGAGTACAATAAGGTAGTCAAATATATTAAAAGTTATCTTCTTTTTTTAAAATTGATGGCCAGTTATAAACGCAATGGAAAAGATTCATATTTAGAATAGCAACCAAGGCTATGAAATACCTAGAAATAAAATGCACAAGCAATGTGTAAGGCTCATAAAAAGTAAAATTTTCTTAAGGGCATAAAATATGACCTGAAAAACTGAAAAGTTTCTGCCTTCTGGGATAGGATAACTGAAAATTGTAATGATGTTAATTTTCCCCAAATCATCTTACAAGCATGTTGCTACTCACATCAAAATCCTAATGTATTTTTTAACAATCTTGACAGCTTGATAATAACTTTTCAGGGGAAGAATAAATGCATGAAAGTAAGCAAGGAAATTGTGAGTAAGAAGAATGAGAGCAGACTTGCTCTGCCAGATATCAAAATTTACTGTAAAGCTACAGTAATTAAAATAGTGTGGATATAAAGATTAGCAGATAGATCATTAGAAAATAACAGAAATCTCAGAAACTTAACCATGTTTGCATTGATTGTGCATTTCATAAAGGTCCCATTTCCAATCGAAGAAAGATGGATTATTCAACAATTGGTCGGGCATTTGAAATAAAATTATGAATAACTCACAATCTCTTAATTAATACCAGACCAAAAAAATATACCTACTAAATTAGATGTTTAAATGGAAATTAGCAACAGCAAAAGTACTCGGAGGATGTTTTATAATTTAAATACAGGAAAGGCTTACAATAGCATGATAGGAAAGTTAGAAACAAGAAATAAAAAAAGAGACTTGGCCAAATAAAAAGTTTATCTTCTGCAATAAAGTTACTTTCTTTTTCTCAAAGACCAGCGTCCAGATAATTGTCAAGTCTGAGCACGCGGGACAAGGACCGATGTTTCCGGGTTTGGTAACAATTTTGGCCCCCAATATGGGGCCTCTGTCCAGAGCCTGGCATCCCCTCGACCACAAGTGGAAACTCCACCCACCCTCAGCGAGCACTGAGCCTCTTGGTCAGGAGGATCGGACGGGTCTCCTAACCGCAACCAAGGTGGCAACTGGCCCAAGGCGCTTTTACTTTGAGAATTAGAAACCAACTCTGATATGGATGCCCACTAAGTAAGTGCCCTAAGAATTTCTCTTGTTAAGTGTAAGTGCTTGGGATTGGAGGTGGGGAAGTATCTGGAGGACTGAAGTAGGACTAAGACATCCCCACTATGGCGGATTGAAGCCCTAAGATCATCCTCGTCATCTTGCCCCACCACTCCTCCTAGCTGCCAGCGGAGAACAGGCAACCTAGTTTATGTTTGTTGACTTTGGTTAAGTTCAGGTTGTGGTTCTGTTTCTGAGTGAGTGTGCGTGCATGTGTGTATGTGTGTGTGTTTGTGTGTGTGTGTGTGTGTATGTGAATCTTAACTATTGCAAAAGAGGGATGTCTTTCTGGCAAAATAAAAACCTCTGTTTCTGAGTGTGTGTGTGAGTGAAATATGGATCGCAAATATTCCCTTTCTTTAGTTATGAGCCTATGGAGAAAGAGAACCTTATTTGCCTTTGTAACACTGTCTGGCCCCAGTACCAGTTGGAGTCCAGTGAAAAGTGGCCTGAGTATGAGTCGCTTAACTATTCTACCATTTTACAGTTAGATAGGTGTTGCGAAAGAGAGAGAAAATGGGATGAAATTCCCTACTTGCAAACCTTTGTGTCTCTCTGGTAGATTAAGAACCTACAAAAACAGTGTAAGCTAAATGGAAAAAAGGAAGGGGAGATAGGAAGCCCCCGGTCTTTCCAGACTCAGAGAGCGATCTGTATCCCTTCAGTCTCTTATCTCTGTGCCCCCTCTTCCTTATCTACTTGAAGGTGCAGGCCTGGTTCCTGGTGCCTACTGCAGCAGCAGCTACCCCTTTGTTGGGATCTTGGCTGGCTCCTCACGACTCAGTAATTCCCGGTCTTGCCCAGGGAATAGTCTTCCCAGCACACACGCATAGTGAGGTGCACTTTGGTGAGAGATTCACCCAAGTCTTCTCAAGGCAATTTCACTAAGACAAATGCCTGCTGGACTGGATCACAAGGGCCAGCCTAGAGGGTTTATCTGGGTCCATATACTGTTCTCCACCTCTGACCTGTGTAATTAGAAGAATAATCTCCCATCATATAGAGATAACCCAAAATGCATAGAAGCTTTGTTTGTGTCCATCTTTGCCACACATCACCCTAACTGAGCTGTTAGTCACTCCTAAATATTCTTCTAACTCCAGAGGAATGGAGAATGGCCTTAGAAAAGGCATGCCAAGAGGCTGATAGGTTGCATAACCTCAATCCTCAGAATGGTATTAGACTCCCTGCAGCCCAAGCTGTACCTGCCATAGATTCACACTGGGACCCAAATGAGTACCTGCCATAGATCCACACTGGGACCCAAATGATCAGCTGGGGGCAGGACAGCTGTTTGATAGTTGGTTGCAGCCAGGGGCCCTAAAACAGAAGAGCTTTAGAAAAGTTTGGGATATGCAACAAGGCCCCAAGGAAAATCCCACCCTTTTCTTAGAATGGGCTTACAATTTCTACCTGTAGTTTACTGATATAAACACTGAAGACCCAGAGACTGTTAGGTTAATGAATATGTCCTTTATTAACCAAAGTGCCCCCAACATCAGGGGGAAACTTCAAAAGTTAGAAGCAGGTCTAGGAATGAATACTTCACAACTTGTTGAGATTGCCCTTTAAAGTCTTCAATAATCGGGAGCAGGTACAAGAGAAAAAGGAAAATCAAAAAAATGAAACAACAGGCCACACTCCTGGCAGCAGCTCTTGGAGGTAACATACCACCCAGGCAGACTTTGTGGATAAGTCCTTGTGGGCTCCAAAAGGGCCAGTTGCCAACCCAAGGACCCCTAAAGCTAGGCCCCAGGCAGTGTGCCTTCTGCAAACAAGAAGAGCACTGGAAACAGGAGTGCCCCTTGTGGCCAACCCAGTCCATGCAAGAGCCTAAGAAGAAACCTATAACCCAGCTTCTGAAACTGTTAGCCGATGACTCAGACTGATGGGACCCAGGGGTTTCCCTGCAACCTACCCAGCCAATCTTAATCTCGCACGAGGAACCCCAGGTTGCAATAACAGTGGGAGGATAACTTACTAAGTTCTCAGTGGATATGGGTGCAACCTACTTGGTTTTAAACACCCTGAAGGGCCAGCTCTCTAAAAGAAACATGACCATTACTGGAGTGTCATGAAAATCTACCAAAAAAAACATTCCTTCAACTGATGGACTGTCAAGTCAGAAGTACAGAATTGACTCATAGTTTCTTGTATGTGTCTGAATATCCTATCCCCCTTTTGTGAAGGGATTTGTTAACCAAGTTAAATGCTCAAGTCACCTTTTCAGCAGATCACCTTCAAGTAGGAGTAGAACTAGATAAAGCCTGTGCTCTTCAAGCTGCCCTTTTGCAAGTGGCTGCCCCTACAGAATCTCTACTCCTATGCCAGCACATTCAGGATCAAGTTAAACCCCAGGTCTGAGCCACCATAATCCCTGGTAAGGCAAAGACGGCCACCCTGGTCCAGGTAAGGCTTTAACCAAATCACACCATTCCACATTTAAGGCAGTACCCCTTGAAGCAGCAGGCTAAACTAGGCCCACAAATGTTAATGAAAACCTTCTTGGCACATGGATTTATCTGTTCTTGCAAGTCTGCTAACAACACCCCTAATCAACTCATAATAAAACCAGGCACTGAAGAATTTCGTTTTGTGTAGGACCTACAGGCTGCAACTCAGAGAGCAGAGGACATTCACCCAGTGGTACCCAATCCATACGATCTGCTGACAGTCTGTGCAAGAGATCACGTGTGGTTTATAGTTTTAGAGTCAAAAGATGCTTTTTATTGTGTCCCTCTGGAAGAAAACTCCCAAGAGATATTTGCCTTTGAGTGGGAGGATCCCATCTCAGAAACTAAGACTCAATACTGCTGGACTGTTTTACCACAAAGGTTCAAGAATAGCCCCACTCTCTTTGGGGTAGTACTAGCCAGAGACCTCTGGGACTTATACCTAGAGGAGGGCACAGTCTTCCAGTATGTAGATGATATTTTAATCACCAGTCTCACCAAAGAGCTCTCTGACAAGAACACAGTCACACTACTGAACTTCCTAGGCCTCACAGAAAAAATCCCAGCTCTCCACCACTGAGGTAAAGTACCTAGGGTTCAAAATATCACGAGGCAAAAGAGAACTGCTACCTGAGTGGAAATATGCCATTGCCCAAGTAGCCACCCCAGCCACTAAGAGACAGTTTTGAGGGTTCCTTGGAATGGCTGGGTTCTGTAGAATCTGGATCCCCAATTTTGGTCTCATTGCAAAACTCTTGTACCAGGCTGTCCAAGGGAGTGATTCTAAACCCTTGGAATGGACACCACAATGTCAAGTAGCCTTCCAACAAATCAAAGATAAGCTGATGTCTGCCCCTGCCCTGGGATTACCAGACCTCAAGAAACCTTTCGACCTGTTCACTCAAGAGAGGCAAGGGGTTGCTCTAGGGGTGCTCACACAGACCCTGGGGCTATGGGAGCTACCACTGCATACTTCTCTAAACAGCTAGAACCTGTGCCCCAGGGCTGACCCACCTGCCTCCGGGCAGTTGCAGCAACATGTGAACTCTTGATGGAGGCCGAGAAGTTCACTTTTGGCCAGTTTACCATGGTTCTAACCCCCCATTGTGAGCTTTCCTTGCTCAAGCAGAAAGGTGGTCTGTGGCTAACAGCAGGGCCACTCAGCAAATACCAGGCTATCCTACTCAACAATCCCACTGTAACGTTAAAGACTGTCTCCACTCCAAATCCTGCAATGCTGTTACCCACATCGAAAGATGGAAAACTCGAGCACGACAATGTCGAGGTAATTGAAGAAGTATATTCCAGCAGCCCTGACCTATCTGACCAGCCTGTAACTAACCCTGATTTAGAACTGTTCACAGATGGAAGCAGCTTTGTAGAACAAGGAGTCCGAAAAGCTGGCTATGCCATGGTCACCTTCCATGAGACATGTTTCCCTGGCTAGCCAAACTGATTAAAGGGCCTAATCTACAAAAAACTATTCAGAAAATAGTGCGAAGAACAATTAAAAAAACAAGCCCACCACCTCCTATGCCTGGGGTACAAGTCTGTGGGACCAGACCTGGAGAGGACTGGCAAGTAGACTTCACTGTTACACCAATAGCTACTGGAGGTTTCAAATATCTCTTAGTGTTTGTAGACACTTTTACTGGATAGGTAGAAGCCTTCCCCTGCTGAACAGAAAAGTCATCAGAAGTAAGCAAAGCTCTTCTTAATGAAATTATTCCTAGATTTGGCCTATTTTATTAAATTCAAAGCGATAGTGGAGGAGCTTTTGTATCTAAGGTTACCCAAGAAGTTTCAGGGCATTTAGGAATCTGGTGGAAGTTACACACTTCCTGGAGGCCACAGTCAACTAGAAAAACAGAGAAGATGAACTACATCTTAAAGAAGATGTTAGCTAAGCTCTGCCAAGAGACCAACCTGCCCTGGATCAAACTCCTACATATTGCCCTGTTGAGAGTCTGAGTGGCCCCTAGAAGCAGGCTCCAATTGAGCCCCGATGACATGCTGTATTGGGAGACCTTTCTTTAAGGCAGCCTGAGGATGTAGTGCTTTAGATGATCCTTAAGTAGTCCAGGAACTTAGTGTTTCCAGGTATCTTAGGTCACTATACGTAACTCTGAAAGCTATTAACCGTTATGCATCCAGTTGTATGTTCTTTCTCATAGATAAGTCTCTTCATCCTTTCACCCCAGGAAACCTAGTTCTCATAAAGAAGTGGGACAACCGTCATCCTTGCAGCCAGCTTCAACCCAAATGGAACAGTCCTTATGAAGTTCTTCTAGCCACCCACTCCTCGGTGAAGGTAGCTGGAGTCAAATCTTTGATCCACTACACCAGGGTGAAGTATGTGCCCATTGATCCAGATGTGCCTTTAAAGGCTTCCCCTATAGGCAGAGGTCACCAAAGTGCAGACTACAAAGACAGCCAATCCCTCGAACCAGAGTGGGAGTGTGAGACACTAGAAGACTTAAGACTACTCTTTAAGAAACAGCCTACAAATAAGTAACCCTTTTCCACCTTAAGTTTTCTTTACCTGCTACCTGCAGGAGCTAATCATTCCCTGTCTGTTCCTAGGTCCTTTAAAAACTCTGCCCCATGTCAGAAGGAAGTAGCCAGATGAGTTGCCAACCCTTATCCTTTAAGATTAAGGAATTGCTACAACTCAAGGGGGGGATTGTAACCTGACCTTACTAATGCCAGTAAATTTCCACTAGTCCTTAAACTAGCCCAAATAAGATTTGGCCTGCCTGCTATGCACATAAGGGCCAGTTGTGATCACTAATTGACCTCAACAAAGGACACAGCAACAGGAGGAACAAATCAGAAGGAATATCATCAACCGGACCCTATTTCGAAGCGAGAGGTCTGACAGAAACCATGTAACCTCTCGTTTCCTGGCCGCCTTCTAGAGTTTTCCTTCCCCAGAATACCTGCTGGGCCACCATCTTGCTGCCCAAATCACATATAAGCCCTGCTTCCCTGTAGCTTGGCGAGCTGGATCTGAGGAACTTCCTCCGGCTCCTTGGTCTGCTCATTGCAATAAAGTTACTTTCTCTTTTTCAAAGACCTGTGTCCAGATAATTGGCAAGTCTGAGCATGCTAGACAAGGACCCACCTTTCTGGGTTCAGTAACATTAACACACATGATATATAAATAATTCTTTCCAACTGATTTTTAAAAATCTATTCTTAAAAAAAAAGGCAAAAATCATCAAGCAGCACCACACAGAGGAAGAAAGTAAGTCAACTATAAGCATAAAAGATCCTCTTGATGGCAAAGAAATACAAATTAAAAATATATATTTAACATTTTTATCCTGTTATATTAGCAAACAACATTTAAAAGTGTGAGTTTGTACGTCTTAAAATAAAATAATCACTACCTCATTTGACCTATACACCTAATATTTTACAGCCTTTCTTTGCTATAATTACTCAATAGCTAATTGCTTTGTAAACATCACTCACTCAAAAAATGAGGTAATTTAATGTACGTGCATAAAGTCATGTAACCAAGATAAAAGATTAATTTAGATTCAGAAACAAGTTATTTTGAAATTTAGAGTTCAAGCTCAATAACTGTCAGCGAGACATCTATTGCTTAAAGTGACTGAATGTAGCGTATACAGACTGTTGCTAGTCCCTGAACTATTTGGGTTACTGATCTTTGATGAGATAAATACTAAAATTGAGAGAAAGCATTTAGAAACTTTTATAGCAATTTGACAGAGTAATTTTAAGTCTATTGAACCTAGTAATAAAAAATTGCAGTTCGTATTGTTTTAATTTCCTTTTAGTAATTCACTTTTATGATATTATATAAAACATCAATCCCTTTTCTTCCCCTTTCCACTTCCCATCTTTCTTTGCCTTTATAGCTTTTCTTCTCTGATCTTCCAGTTTCTCCTTCTCTCCCCTTCCTACATGCAGGCACCAGCATGGGGGTGTCGTGAGTACATGGTGTCGTGAGGGAGCACAGAGCTATGAGGAGGCAAGAACAGAGGGCCTGGCTCCCAGGGAAAAAGATGGAGAGGAGGGGTAGAGGTGGTGGGTGGAGGAGATGGCCAGCATAGTGGAGAGACTGGTTACATTCAACAAGTCAATACAATGATTGAGCAAATCAGTAAATATATTGAAGATAATGAGAGTAAGTTTCTCATTGTCAGAGAAGATAGTTACAAACATAAAAAAGAGGAAGGCTAGAAAAACTCTGTGGGTAATTGAAATTGTAGGTATTGGTAGGAATTCATGTTTTTAAATAAATGTATACACAGATAGATAAAGAAATAGTTACAGACGTATCCACCATGGCTGCTGTTGAGTTGATTCTGACTCATGGTGATCCTATGTGTGCAGAGTAGAACTGCTCCATAGGATTTTCAAGGCTGTGACCTTTTGGAAGCAGATTGCCAGGTCTTTCTTCTGAGGCACATCTTGGTGGTTTAAACTGTCAACCTTTTAGTTAGTAGTCAGGCACTTAACCATTTGTGCCGCGGAGTGACTCATGTTGTTTGCTGTTAGTTGTTGTTAAGTCGATTCTGACTAATGGCAACCCCATGTGTACAGGGAAGAACATCTCCATAGGGTTTTCAAGGCTGTGACCTTTCAGGAGCAGATTGCCAGGCCTGTCTTCCAAAGTACCTTTGGTGGGTTTGAACCGCTAACCTTTCCAGTAATAGTCAAGTGCTTAGCCGTTTGCACCACCCAGGGATTTATATGCATATATATGTTTCCTAGCCACTAAGAAGGCCTAGAAACATTAACACTCCAGTGGCAAAGAACACATTAAGTGCCCAGATCTTGGTTTCTAAGTGTCAGCTTCCACTAAATGAACCAGGGATCTGTGGAGAAATGGATGATTATAGGTCTGGGATAGGGCAAGTGCAAGATGAGCCTGACACATCTGATGCCATAAAGTAAGAGAATGCTCAGTGAATAATAGAACATATCAAGACACTCCCCTTGGCCCAATATAGGACAATTTGAATATCAGAATACATACAGACATGAACTACAACCCACAGAGGAAAATAGGAATTCATAAGTCCATATGGTGAAAAGAAAGAAATTAATGAATAATAATGGAATGTTCTTTCTTCCAATACAATGCCACCTAATAAATGTAAAACCAATTATGGAAATAGAGACTTACTATTTGGTAATCATCATAGAGAGATGGTTGATTCAAGTGGGTGTTGCCAATGGATGATAAAGCTGGTGAGTGGAAGTTTGGTGAGGAAAAATATATTGGCACATTCTCAAAATACCTCTCCACAGTTACAAAGTGAAAAAAAAAAAAAAAAAGGTGGAGAATTCGAGGCAGAGAAACACGACAGACACCAGTAAGTGTAGGTGGTAACCAGAGGCACGATGAGTCTCCTTCTTGTGCCTTCTGGTATGATTCTCTGAAGAAAGCCAGACTTCATTGTGTGGTATTCCTGACAAGAATGCAGGATCCGAGTCTGGTCATTCGAAGCATCAGACAGACCCAGGTTCATCCTACAGAATGAAAGACCTGCATACTTTTAAATCGTCAAAAACACAAAAGACAAGGAAACACTGAGGAACTGTTCTAGATGGAAGAAATCTGAATGAGTTTCTGTTTATAAGGGTGGAAATTTGGCAACACACATGGGTGATGATTATACAACATGATTGATTTGATTAGTTTTATTAAATTATACATATGAAAAATGTTGAATTGGCAAATGTTGCGTTCTTTATAGTATTACAACAATAAAAAAAGAGAGACTGACAACTAATGTAGTGTGTATTCATGATTACATCCCTAAATCAGAAAGGAAAAAGGTCACTTAATCAGAATGTCTCTACATATATGATACACATAACTGCCTTTACTTCTCTTGGTCAGAAGCCAGTTCTGTATCTTCCAAAGCCAATATGAATGATTTCCCCTGTTGTGATAAGTGTCACAGCTTAGACTGAAGCAGGCTGTATTTCTTGGACTTACTTGAATAGATATTGAAAACGTCTTTTTTGTTTGTTTGTTTAATTAAATTGCTGATGTCACACTTGAATAGGTTGTCTCCACCACAACCACTACCAGTTGCCATGGAGTTGACTCCAACTCAAGACAACCCCATATGTGTCTCAACAACCTATTTAAATTAATATGAGCTACGATACTGAAAGATCATTGCTTCATGGCTTTTCCTTGTTCCCATCTCTTCTTTTATACAGTAAAGTTCAGAGAGATGAGTCATTTCATGGACATTTCCTGTTCTCCAAAAACATCTCCTGTCCTATCTTTTTGTAATTTGATGGAATAATTTCCTTTCTACCAAGTTAGAGTAAGTAATCATTAACTGAGCCCTGGTGGCACAGTGGTTAAGTTGCTTGACTGCTAACCAAAAGGTCGGCAATTGGAAACCACCATCGGCTCCTCTGCAGAAAGATGCAGCAGTCTACTTCCGTAGAGATTTACAGCCTTGGAAACCCTATGGGGTCACTATGAGTCGGGATTGACTGGATGGCAGTGGGTGTTAAGTATTAACTTGGATTTGTCCTTAAGTTTTCAGGCTGCTTTGCCACCTGAGAGTTTGACTGGCTCTTACTCAAAGATGCCTCTTCCCATGTGTTTTGTACCTAAAGTATGTGTAAACAGAACATCCTATTTTAAACTGAGCTCAGCTCAGTCTTTTCAGTCTGGAAAAAAATGAAGCTAAAGATTTGCGTAACTGAAGGAGATTCTCCTGGCTAGCTGAGAACAAGGACTACATCAGGGCTTCTGGAGAATTGTGAATACTTCACATTCACTTTCACTGGGAGACTTCATCAGATTAGGAGATATGAGAGGGAGAGAAAAGTAGGGAATTTTACCAGAAAGGTCTATGGAAAGTCTCAGGACTAAAGAACTAGGATCCGCAGACAGCATGGAGGGAAAATAATGAAGAGGTGGAGACAATGACAAAATATGGTGGGTCAAAGTTCACTGGGCATGTGTTTTATTAAAATGAGGACATTACCAATGAGGCCACCACCTGTCCGTCAGTTTGTCATATTGTGGTGGCTTGTGTGTTGCTATGATGCTGGAAGCTATGCCACTGGTATTTCAAATACCAGCAGAGTCACTCATGGTGGACAGGTTTCAGTGGTGCTTCCAGACTAAGATTAGGAAGAAATGCCTGGTGATCTACTTCTGAAAATTAGCCAATGAAAACCTCATGGATCTCAACAGAACATTGTCTGACTTCCTTGCCATCAGGAAGGATCAATCATTGGAGGAGGACATCATGTTTGGTGAAGTATAGGGCCAACTAGGATGAAGAGATCCTCAGTGAGATGGACTGGTACAATAGTGCCCTAAGGATGGACTCAAACATACCAGTGATCATGAGGATGATGCAGGACTGAGCAGTATTTTGTTCTGTTATACATAAGGTGACCATGAATAAGAGTCAACTCAATGGCAGCTACCTATCTATCACTACTAATGAGGAGGCTGTGGAGTGCAGCTGGGTAAAGGGATCTATGCACTCCAACATCAGGGTACTGTCATTGTGAGACGTGGGGCTACAGAAAATCCTCTGCAACCAAAGATTCAAGATCTTGATTTTCAACAGTTGCTGTGCATTCAACAACCTTCATTTAATGTCCATCTAATCCTCCTAAGTTTCCATCTCTTGCAGGATTTTAGTACTGTTTCTGCTCACTCTGAACTAAATGCATTGTATTAACGTGGCTGTAGAATAGGGATACATAGGGTGTTATGTTAGGTAGGCTCAAGGTAGCTATTTCACAAAGATAGAAAAGGATCAGACAGTGCGAGGTCAGGATGCTTCAAAGCAGACAAAGCAAAAATGACTACAGTAGGCGGGAGCCAAGGAAAGCTTCAAAAAACTTGTTTCTATGAGAAGAGTTGAATATCTTTGAAGATATTTGTCCCTTTTGATCAGGACTTGCTGTTAAGTTGCAATCTTGGGACAAGACTCCTCACAGCTTTAATGAATTTTAGTTTCCTAAGACTGGCTCACCCCTAGAGGTTAGAGATCTCTGTGATTTATCCAGAGCTTCTGAGTGGTGCAGACGATTCACCTGCTCAGCTGCCAACCGAAAGGTTGGCAGTTTGAATCCACCCAGATGCACTTTGGAAGAAAAGCCTGGCTATGTACTTCCAAAAAATCAGTCATTGAAAACCCCGTGAAGCATAGTTCTACTCTGACACACAAGGGGTCTCTATGAGTTAGCGACTTTTGCTTTTTCAACCGGTGATTTGCCCAAAACTTTATTCTCTGGGCAGATTCTGGCTTCTGCTTGAGAGTTCTGCTGCACTGGGTCTCTGGGTGAGAGATACAACTCTCTTCCTCTCTGCTCTGTGGGCCTGTCGCTTGCAGGGAAGGAGAAAAAGAGCAATGGCCAGAACACAAGCCCCTTCTGAGCATTAGTAGAGATCAGAAAACACGCTATCACGAATGAATTTGTTTTCTAAAAGTTGGATTTTAAGAAGCATAGTATGTCAGGAAAAAGTATTTGTGGGTGTTCTGCTCATGGGGATTTCTAGAACTTATATTCTTGCAGAAGGGAAGGATGCCAAATTTCTGGACGAGGCCCCAAGTCACCCAAAAGATGACCCCAAAAAATGTAATGTGGAATCTTCATGACAGAGGTATGTCATACACATTAGTGTTTGATGGAGTAATATAATCCTTTTTTGTATGGCTTCTATTTCTTGAATATATCTTCAACCAAAGAGAGTTTGTTATAATTTGCATAATAATTAGCATTTTAAACATAGGTTTGGAACAATCTAGTTTACAGATTAAGTCTAGTTCCCATATTCAGTTTATAGATTCAAGGTGTGAGTTCATCAAGGCAGGTTTGTAAGAATCCTTGATTTTTACCTAACACGCACTTATATAATGGTTGCTAAGGGCCAGGCCCTCTTCTAAGCATTTTACTAAGACAAGCTTATTTAATCCTCAAACAACTGTATGCAAGGTGGAAGCTGTCATTATTCCCATTTGAAGTTTCACATTGTTTTGTCCAATCCGATTTTCTTCTCTTTTCTTGAAAGCCTATTTAAAATTTAATGAGGAAAGATAATATGTTGAGAAGAGGGACAGGAGAGAGGGGGAAACATGGCCCTTTGCTAACGTTGCTTTTCTTCAAACTCTGGATAGAAATCCAGTAGCTTGATAAATAAGCCACTATATATTTTTGACCACTACAAAGTGTTGTAATTTCTTTGCATCCCATTATTTTGTATCTAGTTTTTAGGACCACAACAGATTTATCTGTATTTTGAATTCAGGCGTTCTGACTACTGCCTTCTGAATAAATTATCAATTTAAACCAAAAAGAGAAAAAAAAAAAAAGGAACAAATGTCCATTTTGAATCATTACCGAAAAACAATTAGTTCTCCTGAGAGATAAGGCAATAGGAAACATGTTGATGTAAACCCGAAACAATGTCACCCTTGCACATAATCCCCTTCCGACAGCCCAAGAAAAAGACAACACAGCATGAAATACCTATGCTCAAGGCTTGTTAGCTAATTCCATCATTTTGTGAAAAGAAAGTGGAAGAAAACAGAAACATTCACTCATGTAGAATAGCCCTAGAAATCTTGACAGGTGGCTGAAGAAGAAAACTCCCTTATATCCAATTAACTAGGAGCTCAGAGAATATAAGGAGACTTGCAAAGCAGCATAAAAACAGGCTCTTGAAGAGAAACAAAAACCATAACCGACATTGGCACTCTCCCTAAAGTGATCTGAACAATCTAATCGTGTGGGTGAGTGACCTCTGCGTATTAATGGATTCATAGGAGCCCTTCCCTGTTTGACATAGAAGAAATCTTCCTATTGTGTTAGCCTGAATGTTACAGGCTTTTTTCAGTGGAGATAATTATGTATTAATATTACTGCACCAGTTTCCATTAAAAGTAGTAAGCTGCAGCCTTCCGAAACAATAGCACCTATTGTAGAAAATTAAAGAGTGAAAGATAAGAGATAGATAAAATACTCAGAGGCCTACCTTTGTCAAATCAGCCACATTTAATGGTTTTATTTATTCAATCATTCATTCACTTATTCAATAAATACTTAGTAAGGATCTACTCTGTGCAAGTCTGTATTTTTAATAGATTTGAACCTTAGAAACAATATAGAATAAAAATTATTAGAAAGGTAATAAAACAAGCTTGTTGATTATATGTTGGGCCTATATAAAGTTGCAGAAGACATGGTAGATTTGATTATTATCAGAAATCTCACTTAGGAAAAACACTCTTCTTACTAATCAAATCATCCAGTTAATAGAGATCTTTCTTTGAGAGAAAACATTGCTCGACAGATAAATAAAACTACTTTATTCAGAAATAGTTTTCAGCTGCTAATCAAAAGGTCAGCAGTTCGAATCCACCAGTCGCTCCTTGGAAACCCTATGGGGCAGTTCTACTCTGTCCTATAGGGTTGCTATGAGTCGGAATCAACTCAACGGTAACAGGTTTGGGTTTTTTTGTTTTTTTTTTTGATATCTTAATGAACACTACAGGTCACTGCCAAATTGATAAGATCTCATTCATCATCAAACAAAAATTAAAGTCTATCCACTTTAGTTACAAGTTTTTCATTTAATTGCATATATTTTTATATGCATTTAATTACATATAGTTTTAAAACAAAAATATAGAAAGTTGGCCTAGGAATCAGGAGAATTCAGTTCTAGATCAGGGATTAACTTGCCCATCCTTAGATAAAGCACTGGGCTTAAGTTTTCTTTTATCTTTAACCATTAAAAAACATTCTGTATGTAAATAATTCTACTGTAAATGTGGAAGAGGAAACAATACCCTTACAAGATTACTCAAAGCCCTGAATATGTCTTTAACTCCAACAACTATAAGATTTGCCTTCTAAATTTACATTTCCGTTTCTCCTTTACAGACTTATTTTAAATTTTCAGGTCTTCATCATATTCTGGTTTGCTTACCTTTGATTTTTAATTGCTTTATTTGGGATATTGTGTTCATCTTGGAGGAAGTATAGCCAGAACGATCCTTAGAAGAAGCAAGGATAACGAGACATCATCATGCTTACTTTGGACACATCATCAGAAAAGATCAATAGCTAGAAAAGGACATCATGTTTGATAAAGGAGAAGATCAGTGAAAACGAGGGAACCCTCCGTAGATTGATTGATACGGTAGCTGCAACAATGAGCTCAAACATACCAAGATTGTGAGGATGGCATAGGATAAGGTAATGTTTTGGTCTATTATGCATCAGGTCGCCATGAGTCAGAGCCGACTAGATGGCAACTAACAACAAAAACAACATACACTATAACAGCAACAATTTAAAAAAAAAAAAAAAGACTAATTTGGTAGTAAACCAAGAGGAAGCTCACTTCTTTTTGTTCTAGAAATAGAAGGGATTTGGTCTCTGAGCATGCTAGTACCTTCAGGTGTTCTCGCCGAGAAAAATAAGAGACAGACAAAAAATCAAGCAGACATATAAACAACAACAAAACCTACAGGTCACTGGGATCATTTTAGACAAACCGTACTATGAAACCCCACCAGCTATCATTGATGCTAGAGATGCATTGTGCCCCATGAAGGAGAGAGACAAGCTGCCCCATATGGGAACTCCTGCCTTCAGCATCTTGAAACTCCTTCACCCTTTGATGTATTAAAATATTTAATCAAAATCAAATGCTGCTGCCCCTATTTATACAAGTCCTTTATTATCCTGTACATTATACCACAACCTGCCTGGTTCTTAATGCGACCTGAAGAGCTAGTCGGCATTTATTACAGATGCGAGGCAGTAGGCTGCTGGCTGAGCAATTAATCACTGACACTGAGGAATTTCTTCTCTTCAGGTGGGGAACCCATCCAAAAACTAAGAAAAATAATCGGGCTAATTAATTCTTATCTGCAAAGAGCAATTAGATAAATGACCTCAAAAAAAAAAGACTTGTCACCCCTAGTGAAACACTCACTTCTGAAATAGAACGTGTCTGAGCCTCTTTTCACTGGGCAAGTGATACTGTGAAATGGAGATGACAGAAATGAAAGGGAGGGAAGTGATAGGGGAGTAGGTTAATTAGAAAGAAGGCCAGTGAGAGACAGGGAGAGAGAGACTGAGAGATTTGGCATGATCTTTTCACCCAGCTCCTTCCTCTTCATACATAGGTAGTTACCAAAGAGAAGATATTTTTATTTTTCCAAACATGGTAGAACTCCATGAGGCTAGATTGTTCTTGGATTTATTTTCGTGTCTCCTTGCATTTCCTCTGCCTAGCTCTTCATGGCATACTACTGCAGACTTGAGGTTTAAACCACTATGAAAACCAAGAAGGACCACCTTTTGTTTCTTCCTTCCCAGTGCTTCTTTTTGATTTAGGTCCTCTGGTCATGTTCGTGGAAACCCTGGTGGTGTAGTGGTTAAGAGCTGCGGCTGCTAACCAAAAGGTCGGTAGTTCGAATCCACCAGGCGCTCCTTGGAAACTCTATGGGGCAGTTCTACTCTGTCCTATAAGGTTGCTGTGAGTCAGAATCGACTTGACGGCAATGGGTTTGGTTTGACTTGGTCATGTTCGTAACTGACAACTGAACCAGATAATGGCACAGTAGAGCCTTAAAAGCTGATTGCCACAGCTAAAACTTTTAGATGTTCAAAGTATGTTCAAAGTCTTTCATGTGTAGTTTGTAAACCCAGTTAGGCTATGTTTTTTTTCCTTCCTGTCTCCCTTCCTTTCTATCTTTCTCGTCAAGCAAAATGGCAAAACATACCCATCCCTGGTGAATTAATTTCCCTCTTCTTCCCCTTCCTCTTCTTATTCTCCTCCTCTTCTTTTCTTTCAGACAAAGTAATGTAAACTGATAGCAACTTTCTAAAAAGAACGCTTCTACAATCATATTTATTGTCTGCTACCAGGAAACTTAGGAAAGAAGCCACTGAGGGTCTCGGGCCCTATGAAATCTAGTCAGTCTTAAATGGCTGTCAGATATAGAGAAGTTAGTGCCAAGGGAAGCCAGGCTAATCACAGACAGCCCAAATGATTGACTCATCTATACCTTGGTTCTATTGCTTTCAGTTGGGGACAGAAAGCCTTTAGCTTTAAGGAACTCTTTCAAAACCACTATGCTCTCTCTTTTTCCTTACTGAAAAGTCATCAAAGTCTCCTTTAGAGAAATAAATCCTCTGTGAAACCAAGGCTAATCTTAGACTGAATAGGGTGCCATTTACATTAGTGGGCCTCTTGTGACCACCCATGAAGCATTAACCCACACTTCTCTCTACCACTCTGTCTATCCCCACAAACTCCTTACAAATAATCTTCACCACTCTTGCTTCACTCGCTCTCACACATGCCCTAAATAATACCTTTCCTCAAGGACAATTTTTATTTTCTTGATTTTCTCTTTTCTTAAGAAACATAAACTTTACTTTTTTGAACATTTTTAAAAAATTATTTTGTTGTGCTTTAGGTGAAAGATTACAACTCAAATTAGTTTCTCATTCAAAATTTATAAACAAATTGTTCATGATAATTGGTTGCAGTACCCGCAAAGTGTCAGCATTCTTCCTCTTTCCACCCCCGCTTCCCAGTGTCGATTCGTCCAGTTTTCCTGTCCCTTCCTGCCTTCTTGTCTTTGTTTTTAGGCAGATGTTGACTATTTGGTCTTGCACACTTGACTGAACTAAGCGTGTTCCTCATGTATGTTATTGTTTGTTTTATAGGCCTGTTTAATCTTTGTCTGAAAGGTAGACTTCTGGAGTGGCTTCAGTTCAGAGTTAGCAGTGTCTGGGGCCATACGCTTGGGGGTTCCTCCAGTCTCTGTCAGACCAGTAAGTCTGGTCTTTCTTTGTGAAATTTGAATTTTGTTTTATATTTTTCTCCCTTTCTGTCTGGGACCTTCTATTGTAATATCTGTCAAAGTGGTCGGTGGTGGTAGCTGGGCACTATCTAGTTCTTCTGGACTCAGGCTAGTGGATGCTGTGGTTCATGTGGTCCATTAGTCCTTTGAACTAATATTTTCCTTGTGTCTTTGGTTTTTTTCATTCTCCTTTGCTCCGGATAGGATGAGACCAATAGACGTATCTTAGATGGCCACTCATAAGTTTTTAAGACCCGAGACGCTACTCACCAAAGTAGGATGTAGAAAATTTCCTTTATGAACTATATTATGACAATTGACTTAGATGTCCCTTGAAACTATGGTTCCTAGCCCTCAGCCCCAGTAACTCATCCCTCAGGTGTTTTCATGTGTCTAGGAAGCTTCTGTGACTTTGCCTTGTTCAAGTTGTGCTGACTTCTCCTATATTGTGTATTGTCTTTCTCTTCACCAAAGTTAACACTTCTCTACTATCTAATTAGTGATTTCCCCTCCCCACACTTCTCCTTTCTCATAACCATCAAAGATTGTTTTCTCCCCTGTATGTAAACCTTTTCTTGAGTTTTTGTAATAGTAGTCTCATACAATATGTGTCCTTTTGTGACTGACTTATGTTTTTCAGCATAATGCCTCCCAGATTTATCCACGTTGTGAGATGTTTTGAGGATTCATCATTGTTGTTTATCGTGCTTAGTATTCCATTGTATGTATGTACCATAATTTGTTTATTCATTCATCTGTTGATGGACACTTAGGTTATTTCCATCATTTTGCTATTGTGAGTAATGCTGGGTGTAATGAACACAGGTGTGCATATATCTATTCATGTGACGACTCTTATTTCTCCAGGATATATTCCTAGGAGTGGGATTGCTCGATTGTATGGTATTTCTATTTCTAGCTTTTTAAGGAGGCCCCATACCATTTTCCACAGTGGCTGTACCATTTTACATTCTCATCAGCATATATAAAACTTCCAAGCTCCCCAACATTTATTTTCTGTTTGTTTTTTTGATTAGTGCCAGTAATGTCTGGGTGAGATGGTATCTCATTGGAGTTTTGATTTGCATTTCTCTAATGGCTAATGATACTGAACATTTCCTCATGTGTCTGTTAAACGCCTGAATGTCTTCTTTGGTGAAGCATTTGTTCGTATCTTTTGTCCATTTTTTAATTGGATTGTTTGTCTTTTTGTTGTCGAGGTGAAGTTATTTCATACATTTTAAAGATTAGATCCTTGTTAGATATGTCATAGTCAAATATTTTTTCCCAGTCTGTAAGTTCTGTTTTTACTCTTTTAGTGAAGTCTTTTGATGTGCATAAGTGTTTAAAATTTAGGATCTCTCAGTTATCTAATGTATCTTCTGGTGTTTATGCATTGTTAGTTGTGGCTTGTATTGTATTTATGCCATGTGGTGGTGTCCTGATCTTTCTTTCCATGAGTTTTATCATTTAGGTTTTATATTTATGTCTTTGATCCATTTTGAGTTAGTTTTTGTGAATGGTGTGAGGTATGGGTCCTGTTTCATTTTTTTACAGATGGACATCCAGTTTTGCCATTTGTTAAGATGACTCTTTTCCTCATTTAATGGACTATGGTCCTTTGTCAAAGATCAGCTGACCATAGTTTGATGGATTTACCTCTGGGTTCTCTATTCTGTCTATGTGTCTATCATCATACCAGTACCAGGCTGTTTTGACTATTGCTGCTGTATAGTAGGTTCTGAAGTCTGGTAGTGTGAGGATTCCTACTTTGTTCTTTTTCTTCAGTAATGCTTTTCTTATATGAGGCCTCTTTCTTTTCCATATAAAATTGATGATTAGTTTTCCATCTTGTTAAAGAATGCCATTGGTGTTTGGATCAGGATTGCATTATATCTGTAGATTGCTTTAGGTAGCATGTATATTTTCACACGTTAAGACTTCTTATGCTCTTGGAGGCGTGGTCAACGTGGCGGACTAGTTAGACGCTTCCTATAACCCTCTTACAACAAAGACCTGGAAAAACAAGTGATTTGATTCTATGTGAACATCTGGCAGCCCTGAAAAGGCAAGGTTAAGAAATCCATCTGAGTGATATCAGAGAGGAAGACCGTTTGGAAGAGGTGAGGCGCGCTAGAGCCGCAGCAGTGAAACTGCAGAGACACAGCCACTCCGGGCTGCGGTGAAGCAGGCAAACAGCTG
>NW_004443955.1:19808120-19821093 GCF_000243295.1 Trichechus manatus latirostris
TTTTTGGGGTCCATAATAAATAGTATTGTTTTCCTGATTTCCTTTTTGAAGTTCTTTTTGTTGCTGTATAGATATCCAACTGATTTTTGTATTTTGATCTTGTGTCCTGCTACTCTCCCGAATCTTTTTATAAGGTCCAGTAGTTTTATTGTGGAATCTTTAGGCTTCTCTATTTATAGTATCATATCATCTGCAAATAGGGATGGTTTTACTTCATTCCTATTTGGATGCCGTTTATTTCTTCTTCCTGCCTTTTTTCTCTAGCTAGTTCTTCTGGCACAATGTTAAGTAGGAGTGGTGATAAGGGCATCCTTGTTCTTGTTCTTTGAGGAAATGCTTTCAGTGGTGCAGTGGGGGCAGGTGGGAAGGAGGGGGAGGTGGTGTATGGGGCTGGGTAGGAAGGAGAAAGAAAAGGAAGAAAGAGCAAAAAATGGCAATGTGGTGGCGGCTGGTGAATGAGGGCAGGGTGGACTTGGGGGCTGGTGGGGAGGGGAGTTGGTGTACAGGGCTAAGTGGGAGGGAGAAAGAAAACTAAGAAGAAAAAATAATGGCATGGTGGGAGCCGGCAGGTGGGGGCGGTGAAGACCCCGGGTAGTGGTAGGTCAGTGGCTCTCTAGCCATGGCAGTGCTGCGGGGGCTGGCAGGAAGGAGGGAGAGATGGTGAATGGGGCTAGGTGGAAGGGAGGAAGAAAAGGAAGAAAAAAGGAAAAAGAAATGGCGTGGTGGGTTCCAGCAAGTGAGGCGGTGCTGAGCTGGGACTGGTGGTAAGGGAGGGAAGGTGGCATACAGAGCTAGGTGGAAGGGAGAAAGAAAAGGAAGAAAGAGAAAAAAAATAATGAAATTAAAAAAAAATGGTTGGGTTGGGTGCTGGCAAGTAGGGGCAGGGCAGATCTGGGGTGCGATGGAGAAGGGAGGTGGCATATGGGGCTAGGTGGAAGGGAGAAAGAAAAGAAAGAATTTTAAAAAAAGAAAATAGTAATAATAAAAATATTCTAAAAGTGGTGGTGCAGCAGTAGCTGGCAGGAAGTGGGTGGAGGTGGCATACAGGGCTAGAAAGGAGAGATCAAGAAAAGGAAGAAAGAAAGAAAAAAAAGCTGAGTGGCAGGGGGAGGGGCCTCAAATTGTGGACCCTGGTGGTGGAGGCGGCCAGGATAAGGGTATCTGAGTTACTGAGTGCTGTTATAACAGAAATACCACAAGCGCATGGCTTTAACAAAGAAAAGTTTATTCTCTCAGAGTCTAGTAGGCTACAAGTCCAAATTCAGGGCATCAGCTCCAGGGAAAGGCTTTCTGTCTGTCAGCCCTGGAGGAAGGTCCTTGTCATCAGTCTTCCCCTGGTCTAGGAGCTTCTCAGCGCAGGGACTCCGGGTTCAAAGGAGACGCTATTCTCCTAGCTCTTGTTTCTTGGTGGTATGAGGCCGCTCCGTCTCTCTTTTATATCTCAAAAGAGATTGGCTTAAAATATAATTTAATCTTGTAGATGGAGTCCCCATTAACATAACTGCTGATAATCCTACCTCATCAACATCACAGAAATAGGATTTACGACACACGGGAAAATCACATCAGATGACAAAATGGTGAACAATTCACATGATACTGGGAATCATGGCCTAGCCAAGTTTAAAGATATTTTGGGGGGATTAATGCTCTTTTCATATGAGATATATGGCCTTTCTCTCACAACCAAGATATAATATTTCTCTAAGAATGTATTTGAGTTTTAGAAATAAAAATAGAAAAAAAAATCTATGAGTTAGATAGGATATTTGAATTTGTAGCAGTGTGGGAATAGCTTTGAGCAGACCCACAATTTCAGCCAAGCCTGTCTTCTGTATCTTCTGCCTCTCCTTGGGCTTTTCTCTTACTGTAGGGCCCTGTCTGCATCCCCCTCTAGTCTTTGGTGTCTTCTGTTACTTCTCCCTAGTCTCTATTACTCTTTAGTCTGAATTTAACTCAGCATGTTACCTACTTCATTTTCAGCTTTAGCTTTGATTATGGAATGAAAAGTTGTCCTTGGAGCCTGGAGCATGTTGTAGTGTCAAAAAATAAGGAAGTGTTTAAAAAAAAAAAAAATCACAACCATGATAACTGTGGGGTGGAACAAAAAAGTTAACTGAAAGAACCTTCAATGACCATAGTTTGAACAATTTGAGTAACAAAATAGTTATTGAATTATAACCTAAATTATAAAACAAATATTTCAGCCCACACTGATATAAATACATGATTGAATATATAAATAAATGGGAAAAAGAGACAAATCTTCTGTGAAGAAAATTTCCAAATGTCTTAGCCAGGGTTTGCTAACCAAAAGCTTGGCGGTTCGAATCCAGCATCCTCTCCTTGGAAACCCCATGGAGAAGTTCTACTCTGTCCTATAGGGTCACTATGAGTTGGAATTGACCAGGTTTGGTTTTTGGTGTTGTTAGTTGCCATTGAATTGGCTTCGACTCATAGCAACCTTATGTATAACAGAATAAAACATTGACCAGTCCTGTGCTTCATGATTATTGGTAATATGTATATGTCTAGATAGACAGATATGTGTATCTATATCTATAGCTATACCAAAAAACCAAACCAAACCCATTGCTGTTGATTCAATTCCAACTCATAGCAACCCTATAGGACAGAGTAGAACTGCCCCATAGAGTTTTCAAAGAGCAGCTTGTGGATTTGAACTGCCAACCTTTTGGTTAGCAGCTGAGCTTTTAACCACTATGCCACCAGGGCTCCATGTATATCTCGATCTCGATCTCAATCTCAATCTCGATCTCGATCTCATCCATGACAGGGGGGTTCTTGTTTCTACTCACCAGAAGGGTGAGGGGTGGGAAAGCTTGTTTTTCTGGTTACCGGGTGCTTTGTCTCCTGTTGGAAGCGCAGTGAAGTTGCCTTTCTGTACTTGGTGTTTGATCTAGTTCTTTATTCCTTCATTCGATGCTCAGGGTTTCCAGGATTGACGTTTGTATCTATTTTACTTAGTTTTTCAGGTCTTTGCTGCAGAAGGATAGCATGGTGCATCTGTCTAGAGCTCCATGTTGGCTCCACCTCTATTTGAACAGTTTCTGATTTGCAGAAAAATTGTGATGATATTAAAGAGAGCTCCCATAGTTCTATTATCCAGATTCTTCTATTATTAACATTTTACATTACTATGGTGCATTTATCACACTTAATGAACCAATACTGTGCCCTGGTTGTGCAGTGGTTAAGAGGTCAGCTGCTAACCAAATGGTTGGCAGTTCAAATCCACCAGCTGCTCCTTGGAAACCACATGGAGCAGTTCTACTCTCTCATATAGGGTCATCATGAGTTGGAATTGACTCTACAGCAATGATTTTATTTTATTTTTTTTTTCCTTATTGACACATTATTAAAGTCCAAACTTTATTCTAATTTCCTTAATTTTACCTATGTCCTTTTCTGTTCTAAGATCCCATCCAGGATATCACATCACATTTAGTCATCATGTCCCTTAAGCTCTTCATGGTTGTGGCAGTTTCTCAGATGTTCCTTGTTTCTAGTCTTTAAAACCACTAACTTATGGTATTTCTGTTATGGAAGCACTAGAAAACTAACATAGATGAATAGATAGATGATTGGTAGCTAGCTAGCTGGATGGATGGATGGATGGATAGATAGATGTTACATAATACATTGATAATAGGTAGATGAAGGAAAGACAGTAGGATTGCTGTGAACCTGTAGTGAATTGTCATATTAAGTGCTTGACATTAAAAAAAAAAATAACATTGCCATCAACTCATAGCGACCCTATAGAACAAATCAGAACTGCCCTGCACGGTTTCCAAGGAGCAGCTGGTGGATTTGAACTATCACCCTTTTGGTTAGCAGCCAAGTTCTTAACCACTGCACCACCAGGGCTCCATCTGACAAGAGGACAAACAAATAGTAGGTGAATAGTGTTATGGATTGAATTGTGTCGTCCCAAAATATGTGATGTAAATTCTAACCTCTATGCCTGTGATTATAATCCCATTTAAGAATGGGTTGTTTTGTTATGTTAATGAGGCAGGATTAGTGCAAGGTGTGTCTTGAGTCAATCTTTTTTGAGATATAAAAGAGATTAAACAAGCAAGGAAGAAAGCAGACATGGGGGAAGATAGATGCCAAGACACATGAAGATCTCTAAGGAACCGGGAAACAAGCTAAAAGAGACAAGACTTTTGCTAGAGCTGACAGAGAGAGAAAGCTTTCCCCCAGAGCTGGCACCCTGATTTCAGACTTCTTGCCTCCTAAATTGTGAGAAAATAAATTTCTGTTTGTTAAAGCCACCCACTTGTGGTATTTCTGTTATAGCAGCACTAGACAACTAAGACAGAATTTGGTACTGGATAGTGGGGTGCTGCTCTAAAAAATACCTACAATGTGGAAGTGTAATGAGTAGAAGCTAGAAGGGCTTTAGGGTACCTAATAATAAAAACCGAGATTGCCTTGAAGAGACTGTTGGTAGAATTATGGACGTCAAAGGCAATTCTGGTGAGGGCTCAGAAGGAAGTGAGGAGAGCTGTAGAGAAAGCCTCTATCATCTTAGAGAATGCATATGGTGCCAGCAACAGAATGTTGTTAGAAATGTGGATGTTAAATATGCTTCTGGTAAAACTTTAAAAGGAAATGATGAGCATGTGATCAGACAATGGAGGAAGGGCAATGCTTTTCATGCAGTGGTAAAGAGCTTGTCTGAATTATGTTCTAAAGTTTGCTGAAACATAGAACTTGTAAGTGATGAACTTGGACATCTGGTTGAGGAGATTGCTAAGTAACATCTTAAAGGGAACTCATAGTTTCTCCTTGCCTCTTTGCCATGTAGAAAATAAAAACAAAAACTTAAAGATTTGGAAAATTCTGTTCTACAAACTAAGGATACATGTCCTAGAATTTTCACCAAGGATGTGGCTACACAATTTTTTGTTAAAGAGATTAAGCCTGTAATTGATGGATCTAACCAGTTAACACAGCAGAAAAACATATCAGCTTAGACTGAAGGAGACAGAGAAAGAAGGAAAGAAAAGAATGCTGTCTGCCTCTCGGAATTCTACAGGCAGAAAACAGGCCAAAGGGTCTACGTCTGTTGTCCTCAAAGAAAAGTAAAAGACCATCCCTGTAGCAGCTCAGAGATCAACAGTAAGTAGGGCTGCATTGGTTTCAAAAGATGGAGTCACAGCCTCCTAGGTTTAAAAGAGTCAGATCTTCACCAACTTGGTTCTGGAGTGTGGGGCTTCTGTTCATAAGTGCCAGGGGGATGGGGCTGCTGCCCAGTGCTGAGGAGGCTGGGCGGCCATGCCCAAGGGGCAGGAGAACCAGGACTGCTGGGGTCAAGGGGGTAGGGCAGCCACTCAGATGAACCAGGAGAATAGGACTGCACAAAGACAAGGGAGCAGAGTTCCTGTCCCAATGGGCCTGGAAGGCAGAGCTGGAGCCCAGGCCCAAGGGGCCTCTACCCAGAATACAGAGGGCATGGCCAACACCCAGAGTCTGGGGGGCAGGGTCATTGCCCAGATGGTCTTAGAGAATAGAGGATTATTTTCAATTATTTTGGACTTGCTTGTTGTCCATTATCCCTTCTTCCCCTCCAATTTCTCCCATTTGTAAGGGAAATGTCTACCTTGTGCCTGTTCCACCATTGTACCTTAGAGACAGATAACTTGTTTCTAGATTTCATAGGTACAAAGATAAAAAAGAATTTTGCCCCAGGATGGCATAGGCCTAACATCTCACCCATATTTGATTTAGATGATTCAAAAGATGAGGTTTTGGACTTGGAGTGGATTAAAACTTTTGAGATGATGTGTTGAGGTGAATGTATTTTGTATGTGGAAATGACATGTATTTTGGGGAGCCAAAGGGTGGAATGTTATGGATTGAATTGTGTTCCCCCTAAGTATGTGCTGTAAATCCTACCTCCATGCCTGTGGTTACAATCCCATTGGGAATGGGTTGTTTTTTATCTTAATGAGGCAGGATTAGTATAGGTTGTTTCTTGAGTCAATCTCTTCTGAGAAATAAAAGAGATTAAGCAAGCAAGCAGAGATGGGGGAAGATAGATGCCAAGACACATGAAGATCTCCAAGAAACCAGGAAACAGAAGCTTAGGAGACAAGGACCATCCCTCAGAGTGGACAGAGAGAGAAAGCCTTCCCCTAGAGCCAGCACCCTGATTTCAGATTTCCAGCCTCCTAAATTGTGAGAAAATAGATTTCTGTTTGTTAAAGCCACCAACTTCTGGTATTTCTGTTAAAGCAACACCAGGTAACTAAGACAGATAGTCAATCAATGTTGGCTACCCTCTGCAAATCTAGTTGTCTGGGATTCTGAGCTATCTATGCAAGCATCTGCTCCACCATTATTTTTTTTTTGGATAATAACATCAAGACATTATGTGTGCATGTAAATTATAATGAAAGTGAATGAAGTCTGTGTAATAGCAGGTCATAGTTCTTAAATTTTCATGTAATTCTTTGGGTATTTTGCCCCATAAAATTTACAGGAGAGTAGAGATGCACATTCAAAAAAGTGAATGGCACCATAAAATCTCTAAAGTTCACTATTTTCAAAAGGCACTTTCTCTGCCATAAATTCCAATTCTGAGTGATCAGTACTATCACTAATATAAAACAGGTGCCTTTTCTAATTCAGCCCTCTAGTTGGTCATGATATCTTGATGCTAGAAATAAATAATAAAGCATCAGAAGTAAAGGATAAGTTCAGAATATCAATACAAAATTGTGGGTACAATTTTAAGGACCAGATGTTCTTTTTAGATGAGGACATATTTTATTACATGTATATTGGAGTAGTCTTACATTTAAGAGAAAATAAGAAAAATGTAAAACGTCTTCACTTAAAATAGTCAACAATGTATACATTGCTTAATTTTAAACAATTAAAGAAAGCTTAGCTAGCCATAAATTGTCATTGCTTAATATCAACAATTTAATAGTGGTACAATTTTTAAAGTTGAGATGTCATCTCAAAGCTCTAAATCTTTTAAATCTGCCAAACTAACTCCCAAAGACCCACGATTGCCTTTTTTAAAGGCAATTTTTATTCTGGTCAAGGTAAACATTTAGCGAAAACTAATTTCTCCTTGTATAAATATTTCAGATTTTATAATCCTTGTGAGATGAGGCAGGCGGGAAACTGATGAAAGGAAATGAGATATACTTTGAAAAATATTTTTTCAAGGTTTATTTCAGGTCAAAGACGAGATAGAAGGTTACCTTAGAGATTCCTTCCAGCACTACCCCAATATGTACACACTAGAAAGACAAGTTAAGTCACAAAACGGTGGAATTTATACATTAGCTCAAAGAGCTCAATAAGCTTCTGCAAGCAGTAGACGTCAGTCTCTTAGGCAGCTTACACTAACAAGGTAATGTGTAGTAAGAGGGTGGCAATAGATGCAATTCCTTTCCATTAAGATGAGTTACTAACGGGGACTGCCCCTCTACAAGACTCCAATCAAAGTGTTTTAAAACTAAGGCTCCTATTCAGTAGGTGGAAAGGGTACCTGCAAATGAGCCTCTTACTAAACTGCAATTCTGCTCCATAAAACTCCACTGGAGAATAGTAGGTGTTGACAGTAAAACTTAGGACATAGTTAGTGTTAACCCAGAGTCCCACAATCCCCATTAGAGACATTTTTTCCTCAACAGAGTTACTGCCAGTACACTCTCTTGTTTTAAAAAAAAAAAGTGGAATAAGCATATACATATATGTGTGTGTGTATATATGTATCTGGGAGATTCTCAGATGCAGATTGGATGCTTGAATCTATAACATTCAGAACAATTTCTTCCTTGAATTCACAAAAGTGGGGACATCAGGAGAGAAGGCAAGGAAATGTAGGTGAGGACAAGGATGCTGATGACAGCTATGTTTCTTGCATTTTGTTTATTTGTCAGGCTCTGGATGAAGCCGTTGAAATATTAGCTTAACTATATGTCCTAAAAATCTTTAGCCATTATTAGAATTACCTGGCTTTAATAATAGCTGCTTAGTATAGTTATTCAGACTTTTCTTTCCTTTTCCATTTTATAAACCAGATAATGTCATCTGCCAGAGTTTTCTGGACATACTGTGGCTATCATAAAGCAGCTAAAATTGCTGGATTTAAAAAATATAATATTATAAATGGTATTTTATTATTATATCATATAATTAATAAAATATACTGTTTTATTATATATAATCTATAAAATAGTTATTATGTGTAATATTACACACACATACATCATACTCTTTTAATCCTTTTAAATGAGTTTGATGAACTGAAAAGAAAATAAAGCATACTCAGAAACTAAAACTAAATGAAATCCAAAGAAGTAACATACAGGCTTGGCCTTCAATTTTGAAGACTTACAAGACCAAGTGAATTTGAACTCAGAGTTACAGGGACTCCTAGGGACATCCCAGAGCCCAACCAAAGAGAGGATTATAATAGGAGACCCACATAGAGAGCTGGGACTCCGGTGACCTACTTTCAGTGTAATAAGAAGAGGAAATAAGCAAATAAGAAATAATATTGTACATAAAGCCCCTTCACTCCCAGCAGTTGGTAAGGAAAATTTCTTGTCAAATATTAACACAGAGTGAAGGAGAAAAACAATCCTATCTTTGAATTCGTAACCATAAGCAGGCCCTCCTGTGGGTTTGAAGCCCAAATTCCTAAAACCCAAGTGATCTGAAAACTCTCAAGCTGAGTGTTTATTTTAATGTGCTTCTGGCTATGCTATGCCTTTAGGCACTTTGAAGAAGCCAAACCAAACTAAATAAAACCAGACCAAAACAAAACAATAAAATCCCTCTCTAGAAGACTTTACCTTCAAAACAGTCCTCATAGAATTCTCACAGGTAAAGTTCCAAAAAAAATGAGCTCACAGTCAAAAAACATAAAATTCAAGAGCTGAAGGGTAGAATTAAGCTCCCCAAAATCTTCTAATTTTGGGATTATCTGCCAAAAAATATTAAATTAATATGTATATGTTTAAAAGTAAAATACTGAACATATGAGAAAAGAGGAAGAGACAAGAAAAGGATAAGATACATTTGAAAATAACCAAATAATTCTTACAGAAATGAAAACCATAATGAATTAAATGAAAATGTAATCAACCAGTTCAATGCCAGATAAGACATAGCTAAAGAGGGAATTACTGTAAAAAAGAAAAAGCTGAAGGAAGCATCTAGAATTTAAAATAGAGAAATAAAGTAAGGTGAAATATAAAAAAGACATTAAAAAACATGGATGAGGGAGTAAAAGAGTCTAACAACTACATAATTTAATGCCAAAGGAAAGGAGAAAAAGAATGAGGCCAAAGCAATGTCTGAAGAAACAAGTCTGACAATTTTCTAGAACTGATGAAAGACAGCAACTCATAGATTCAGGAAGACTAAGGTAAGATAGATCTTGGCTGAACGCAGAGAATGCCAGAAAGATGTTTACCTGCATTTTATTGACTATACAAAGGCATTTGAGTATGTGGATCATAACATTGCAAAGAATGGGAATTCCAGAACACTTAACTGTGCTCTTGAGGAACGTGTACATAGATTTTGTTCTAACAGGATAAGGGGATACCACGTGGTTTATAATCAGGAAACGTGTGTGCGTCAGGGTTGTATCCTTTCACCATACTTATTCAGTCTGTATGCTGAGCAAATAATCTGAGAAGCTGGACTTTATGAAGAAGAATGCAGCATCAGGATTGGAGGAAGACCCATTAACAACCTGCGATATGCAGATGATACAACCTTGCTTACTGAAAGTGAACAGGACTTGAAGCACTTACTGATGAAGACCAAAGATTACACTATGAATTAAACCTCAACATAAAGAAAACAAAATCCTCACAACTGGACCAATAAGCAACACCATGATAAATAGAAGAAAGGTTGAATTTGTCAAGAATTTCATTTTACTTGGCTCCACAATCAACACCCGTGGAAATAGCAGTCAAGAAATCAACTGCTGTACTGGATTGGGTGAATCTGTTGCAAAAAACATCTTTCAAGTGTTAAAAAGCAAAGATATCACTTTGAGGACTAAGGTGCACCTGCTCCAAGCCATGGTATTTTCGACTGCTTCATATGCATGCGAAGTCTGGACAATGAATAAGGAAGACTGAAGAAGAATTGACGCCTTTGAATTATAGTGTTGGCGAAGAATATTAAATATACCATGGACTGACAGAAAAAGAAACAGATCTGTCTTGGAAGAAGTACAGCCAAAGTGCTCCTTGGAAGCAAGGATGGTGAGACTTTGTCTCACGTTCTTTGGACATGTTATCGGGAAGGACCAGTCCCTGGAGAAGAGCATCATGCTTGGCAAAGTAGAGGGTCAGTGAGAAAGAAGAAGACTCTAAATAAGATGGATTGACACAGTGCTGCAACAATGGGCTCAAACAAAGCAATGATTGTAAGGATGGCACAGGACTGGGCAGTGTTTCGTTGTGTTGTACATAGGGTCTCTATGAGTCGGAACCAACTCAACAGAACCTAACAACAACAAGATAAGATAAATGAAAAACAGAAATCCATGCTTAGGCACCAAGCCAAAAACCCTTTGCCGTTGAGTTGATTCCAATTCATAGTGACCCTATAGGACAGAGTAGAATGGTCCCATAGGTTTTCCAAGGAGCAGCTGGTGGATTCCAACTGCTGACCTTTTGGTTAGCAGCCGGGCTCTTAACCACATCATAGTGAAACTGCACAACATCAAAAACAAATTCAAAATCTTAAAAGCATTCAGAGAGAAAGAGATTACTTTCAAAAAGGCTGACAACCTCCTTCTTAACTGCCAAAATGGAAGCCAGAAGACAGTGAAATAGTACCTTAATTATACAGATAAATAATATCTAGAATTCCCAATAAAATATCATTCAATAATGAGTATAAAATGAAGATATTTTCAGAAAAATCCAATAGAATGAATTCTAAAGAATGCATTTCTTCAGGTAGGGGAATTAAAAAAAAAAAAAAAAGGCCTGAGATGATAATTCTGAAATATAAAAGGAATGAGCATATAAAATGCATATATATATATGCTTATTATATTACATTATAATACAAATAAAAGTTTGCTGTGTAAAACACAAATAATGCGATGTATAATTTATGGAATTAAAAGACAAGATTAAAATGATATTACTGTATATCATAAAACATAAATGAAGACTAGGGTGACTACAGTTAAAACACTAAGGCTCTCGAATTGTTTGTGAAGAAGGTAAACATATCGACACATTTACATTACGATCGATTAAGCATACATTTTAAAATTTCTGAGGACACCAGTAACTAATAGTCACTGTATATGTAACTTCTTAAAGGAGTCCTGGTGGTACAAAGGGTTAAGCTCTTGACTGCTAACCAAAAGGTTAGCAGTTTGAACCCACCCAGCAGCTTCTTGGGAGAAAGACTTGGCGATCGGCTTCTGTAAAGATTACAGCCAAGAAAACCCTATAGGGTATTTCTACTCTGTTATATGGGATTGCTATGGGTTGGAATCGATTTGATGGCACCCAGCAACAACAATATATAATTTCTTAATTGGTAGAGAGCAAAAGAAAAAAAACCAATCAAATCAATGCAAAAGAAAGTCAGAGATGAGACAAAAAATACACAGTAAAGGCAGGAAAAGGATAAAGCTAAGATGTAAAAACAAATCCAAACATAATCAAACAAATCTAAGATAATCGTAAATGAATTCAATGCTTCAGTAAAAACGACAGATTCTTAGACCGCTTTTTTAAAAGCTGAACTTTATATTGCTAGTAAGAGACACATTTAAACATCAGAATCCAGAAACGATAGAATTAAAGAGAGAAAAGAAAGGTAGTGTAACTATATTTACGTAAGAAAAAAGTAACTATAAGCGAAAAAGTGTTGCTGGAGATAAAGAAGTTCTTGGCATATGCTTTCTGTAACTAAAATGGATGTAGTCACACAGAATAATAGACACATTCACTTTCTTATTGAGAGATTTCATAAATCAAGCAGACAAGAATTTGCTAAGGATAGAGAAGATTTCAGCACAATTAACAAGCCTCACCCTATAAGCATATATATAACATTGTACCTAATAACTTCAGAAAACATTATCTTTTCAAGGGCACAAAGAACATTTATGGAAACTGAATAGGATTGGACTATAAAACAAGCCGCAATTAACTGCAAAAGATTGCTGTCAGAAAGACCAGATTCTTTTTTTGTTGCACACATTTAAATATACTAAATTATTATGAACAAGTTTTATGCTGACACAGATGAAAAGTAAAAATTCCTAGAAAAATACAATATACCCAGACTGACTCAGGAAGAAACAAAAAGTCAAAATAATTTCTAAGTCAGTTATTCTTTAATAATCACAAGGAATGACAAGGAATATTTTTGGGGTGATGGAAATGTTCTGTATCTCGATGCCAGTGGTAGTTTTGCAGGTGTATTTATGTGGCAACACTCACCTTTAAATGGATGCAGTTAGTTTAGATAAATTACACCTCAATGAAATTGACTTAAAATATTCCTTCCAGGAAGAAATTAGAAGTTGTTTTGTGAGTTGTATTAGCATTCCAAACTTATACGAACTATTTCATAGTATAGAAGGAGAGAACACACAAATTCTTTTTATGAAGCCAGCATAACCTTGGTATAAAAGCATAACAAAGATTGCATGAAAAAGGGAAGTATAAGCCAGTCTTAAAAACAAAATTAACCAAACTAATATTAATAATAACAACGACAATAATAATAGAAGATACTTTTGTAGTGCGTAGTATGTCTTAGGTACTGTTTAAAGTACCTTAAATACAGTAACTCATTTATTCCTCACAATAACTTCATAAGCTATATGTTATTACCCTCATGTTATAGATAAAGAATCTGAAATATATAAAGGTTAAGTAACTTGCTATATATCATACAGAAGGTACTAGAAGCAAGATTC
>NW_004443955.1:19822616-19828609 GCF_000243295.1 Trichechus manatus latirostris
GCATAGCGCAGGTTGTAAATGAGTCTTCTTCCAATCTTGATGCTGCATTCTTCTTCATAAAGTCCAGGTTCTTGGATTATTTGCTCAGCATACAGGTTGAATTAAATATGGTGAAAGGATATAACCCCGATGAACACTCTTTTCCTGATTTTAAACCACGCAGTATCCTCTTGCTCTGTTTGAACGACTGCTTTTTGGTCTATGTACAGGTTCTGCATGAGCACAATTAAGTGTCCTGGAATTCCCATTCTTCTCAATGTTATCCACAATTTGTTATGATCCACATGCTCAAATGCCTTTACATAGTCAGTAAAACACAGATAAACATCTTTCTGGCATTCTCTGCTTTCGGCCAAGATCCATCTGACATCAGCAATGAAATCCATCATTCCAAGTCCTCTTCTGAGGTAGGGGCCCAAATGAATTATTTTGTATGTGAATGTCCAGCTGTCCTGGCATTGTGGAAAAGACTATACTTTCCACATTGCATTGTCTTAGCACCATTGTCTAATAATTATTTTAAGTTACAGGAATTTATATGGTATCGGTGCAGTGATAGACAAATTGACAGACAATCAGACTAAGAAACCCACGTAGACATCCACACACATATGAATCCCTGATGAATGACAAAAATGTCCTGGCAGATTAGTAAAGGTATTTTTCAAGAAATGCTGCAAAGACTACTGTTTATTAAAAACAAAACAAAACAAAAAAACCGCACTACCTCACACTCAAAAAAAAAAAAAAAAAAAAAAACCAAATCAATTCTGGATTATATATAAGGGAAACATAGGGCTATAAAAATATTAAAAGAAAATACAAAGGTTAAGTCTTTAGAACTTTTAAGTAAAGTAGGATTTCTTAAATTTGACCCAAAAATGCAAATTGTAAAGGAAAAGATTGATAGATTTGATCTCATTAAAATTGAAAACTTATGATCTTCAAAAGACCACGTAAAGAAAGTGAAAAGACAAGTTTTTTCATATATGCAATCAATCAACATTAGTAGTCAGAAAATATATTTCCCACAAATCGGTAAGTAAACGATAACCCAGCTGATAAATCCAGTTTCACAAAAGATGAAAGTGAGTGGTGAATACATACCCTGAAACAACGTTCAATCTCATTGATAAAAGGAAAGACAAATTACAAGCATAATGAGATATATTTCACATAATATAAGCAGGAATTTAACAGTGTGTTAATACTAAGTGTTAGCTAGAATGTAGATCAACAAGATCAAATAAAATTCTTGATTGGAGTGTAAAATGATACAGCCACATTGGAAAACAATTTGGCGTTACTAAATAAAATCAAATTTGCATATTTCATGGCCCTTCAATTCTCCTCCTAGATGCACCCCCAGAGAAAATCTTACACTCTTTGCAACAAACTGAAAATAACACAAGTGTCTGTCAACAAAGGAGTGGATTAAAAAAATGTAGCATATTAATACAACAGAACACAATACAACAGTGAAAATAAATGAGTTAAAATTACCTGTATTTTGATCAAAGAAAAAAAACAAGTCGTGTATATAATTCCATTGATATGAAGCTCAAAAACAAACAATATAGTGTTTAAGGTCACAAATACATGTTAAAACCAAATAATGACAAAGGAATGATAAAATTCAAAATCAGAATAATGATTACTTCTTAGGGGAGAGAGAAAGGATGTCCTTGGGAAGAGATACGTAAGGGACTCTAAGGGTAATAATACCATATAATACCAGTTGCCTTGTGTCAGAGCAGAACTGCTCTCCATAGGGTTTTCAATGGCTGAGATTTTAGAAGTAGATCACCAGGCCTTTCTCCCAAGGCACCTCTGGGTGGACTCAAACCTCCAACTTTTCAGTTAGCAGCCCAGTGCATTAACCCATGGACTCCACAAGGTTAACGGCATTGCGCTAATGTTCTTTTTCTTGACCTGATTTGTGCTTATCATTATCCCTTATATTGTGCACTAATTTTGCAAACATTTTTAAATCTTGTCAATATTTAACAAAACCAATTTAAAAAAATTAGGACTGATACTTGCCTCCATTCTTAGCATCAAAATCTAGACTTATAGCCATTATCAGAAAAAATTGAAATGGGCCTTACATAACTAGTCTTGATGTGAATGTCATCAAAGTACATGATTAATTAATTACCTTACGGAATTCAGAAGTGATAGGACTTCCCTCCTTAGCAAAGAAACTTTTGTTTTAGAAATTTTCAAACATAAAACAGGTTGTACGAACACGTTTCACCTCCACATAACTAATATTTGTTGACATTCTCTTTGTCTCATTTATTTGGGTTTTTAAAATTTGCTATGTTATAATCCATTGTTGTTGTTGTGTGCCTTGGAGTCAATTCCTACTCACAATGACTCCATGTGACAGAACAGAACTGCTGCATAGCAGTATTTTTGGCTGTAATCTTTATGAAAGCAGATAACCAGGTCTTTCTCCCTCAGAGCCGCTATGTGGGTTTAAAGCTCCAACGTATTGGTTGGAAACCAAGCACATAACCATTTGTGTCACTAGGGTAGCAGGTCTTTGAGCTGGTTTGTGTTCTTTCAGCTGACTCCATTAGTATTGAGCGCTTCCTTGCTTTCTGGCATAAGGTGATGGCCTAGGCTTGCTGTGCTTTCCCTTCCCAATGGAACACATTGTAACTAACTTTTCATTTGAAAGTAAGTGTATACCTTGATGTTGTTGCCAGTGTTTGTTAACTTTAACTTACTATTATTATTTTTTACATTACATGCTTATTGGGTAGATAAAAAAAATCAAGCCTCAATGGACCTATTATAAAGGACTTATTCTAGATAAATCTGCTTGTATATAAAATCTGTATGTGTTTCTTCTGAGTCGTTTGAATTGAAAATTGACTCTTTAAGCTTCTGGAGTACAAGAACTATGCCTTCCTCCCCTTCTTCCTCCTACTGTGCCCCCCCCAATACAGATGCTCGATTAATATTTGTCAAATAGCATTAAATACTAGTGCAGCTCTGTATGTGTGTATGCGTGTGTGTGTGCGTGTTTGTGTGTGAATTACATTGAAATCACCTAGAATAGGGCTGAATGGATGTCCATAAGTTAACAGAAACCACATTTCATCTTTATCTCTCCACTTAAAAGCTGATTGGCCTCTGTTTTTCAAGGTTATCACCCTTGTCTGAGAGCTGAAGAGGCTTGAAATGCACCTTACAAATGCAGTTGTTGACTTTCAAACAAGGTTCTTCTCTCACGACCCCACCCCGGCTGCCCACCCCTCCAAGGAACGAGCAGGTTTTACGCGACTTATGCTTCAGTGGCTGAAATGATTGGAGCGGACTGGAGCATTGGGGGCAGGCCTCCCAGCCACATTCCGGGTCTAACTTATGTAAACATTGTCTTGATGACAGCATTCTCCTACCCCATCTGCAGCTGCCAGGGGATCCATTATTTTTCCAGTCCTGGGGGAAGGAAAAGGTCTCGGGCATCATTACTCCTAGGCAAATGTATCTGACTCTGCCGCATACCCTCATTTGCTTGCCATAATTATAGGTCGCTCACCTGCTTTGTTATTTCCGAGCCCCCCTCCCCTTTTTCTTTTTGTTCTTATCAATAATAAATGGAGCCCATGAAACACGCCACTGTAATACTGGGATATTATGAAAATGTTAATAATAACAAGGTAGCGTCAGCAACATCCTGGCTTTATCAGCTGGTCAGATGCTCTATTAGGCAGCCAGTGAGGAGTTCAAGCAAATTGGTTATGTTAATGTCCTGTAGTACTCAGAAAAGATGAGGAGTTGGCAATTAATTTTTTCCAAGCTGCAGGCCGACAGGCAAATTTATATTCCTCCCTCTCGGTGGGATGAAGCTAAGAGAGGTGAGGTAGAAAAGTGAACTTCAAGAAGCTTTCCAGGATGGAATTGAAGGGTGCTAAATAAAGCCTGGAGAGGAGAGGGGAGAGGGTGCCCTCAGCAATGGGTAAGCACTGCTCTTCCCCATTCATTCCGCTGACAGGGCTTTTGCAATGTAAACCTGTTTTATTAATTATGTTTGACATTTCCGTAATTAGTTTCATTTACATCCCATCAGACCCTACCAGACGATTGTTCCATACATCATTTTACTAGAGGAGCGTGATGCCTACAGAATTATAACAACAACAGAAAATTTTATGTAACTTACATAAAATTAGTGGGCACCCCTTTTCATTTACATGGTTTTATAGAAGGGGAAGGGATACATCAGGTAGACTTTTCTGAACTTCTAAGATGCCCTAATGTATTTATAAGGTAAAAGATATTCAAACTGCATATTCAGAAACTCAATTATGTTTTCCAGCTGTAAGACTTACCCAATTTAAAAATTACTTCTACAAAAATAGAGACAAGCCTGAAGAAATGAGGTAGGGTCAGAAACATATCAGGACTTGCCTCAATCCTTGCAACTTAATGCCCCCTGCTCCCCCCTTACCAAGTGTACCTAGTTATGCCTCATCCAGGAACTCAGTCAGCACTCAGATACAGAAAGCCCAGGCTTACCAAGCCCTGAGATACAAGGCTGAACAAAATTAAGTTGATTGAATGAATGGAATAATGAATGAACAAATTCTTGACCTCTCATTAGAAACCCCAGGTCCTGATCTTATCTCTGTGCAAATTCACTTTTTGACTGTGAGTCATCTAACCCTCTAGCTTTGCTATGAGAGTATCAAATGAGCTAATATATATGACAGGTATTTGTAAGCATGAAGCAGCGCACAAATGTAAGGTACTACTATTGTTGGCGTTGTTATCGTTCAGGTCCCATGTCTGTTACAGAGGTCCATGAATCAATGTACACATATAAGGTACTATTTGTTGACATGTTGTTCAAGTCCCATGCCTGTTATAGAGCTCCTTTGCAGAGCTTCTGATTCCTGGTGACTGTGAGTCTGTGCTCTGAGTTTCTGACCTCCAGTCTCCCAGTGCCTTTGCAGAGAGCCCTGAACTTTATCTCTCAGGCTTCCAACCTGAGGTCCTGATTTCCAGATCTTGACCTTGTTGCCCGAGTGGACAAATGGCATCTTCCCACTGTCCATTGCCGTAGCTGACTTTCCTGAGTTTAATTGTATGCATGCTCAGCCTTATTATACCTTCCAGGTCCTTACTCTCCTAACTGCCCTCCAGGAGCTTGATCACTTGGAACCAACTAGCCTTTCTCTTTGCCCAACCTCCCTGGATATATAGACCTATTACTGCTCAGGTCCTAGAGTGGCATTTGCATAAAATATATGTCCAGAATCACTATGAGATGACTAGATCCACTAGACCTTTGTCAAACAGATAAAGATGAAAAGGCTTGGTTATTAATTAATCCTACCAGTTAACCAATACTCACAGTCTAGGGTTATGGCAGTCACTGGTTTTACAATGCTCAACTGAGCAATGCCAAGTGGCATTACCAATCATTCTGCTGCCCTTCTGGACACATGCTTCATGTTTCAGGCTGAGCTTCTGAGACATTTGTCAGCAGTTAGCACAGCTTCTAAGGCATGAGCACAACATGGACTTTGGTTAACCGGTAACTTCTAATTGGATTAATCCATAACCATTTAATGAGCATTGATAAACCAGCAGTACCACACAATTCATTTTTAAATTTATTAGCTATTACATTAATAAATGTATTCCTTCTGTAACTTGTAAATACCTTTCCTTCTCTCTAGATCTATCCTGTCTCCATTCTTTTCTGACCTGGAAAAAATGGTTTTAGAGAAATTTTGTCTTAAAGAAATTTCTAAGACCATCTATGCTTTGAAACTGTCCCCTTCCACTGTCTTCCTTAAGTACCCTCTTCTCTCCACAAATTTCAGTCCTTCCCTCTCCATTGCCTATGTCATTTCTGCCATTAGTCACATCCATGCTTTTTTTTTTCAAATTTTTTTATTGTACTTTAGATGAAGGTTTACAGAACAAATCATTTCTCATTAAATAGTCAGTACACATATTGTTTTATGACATTG
>NW_004443955.1:19829878-19831866 GCF_000243295.1 Trichechus manatus latirostris
TGGCATTGAATACTTCAATCAGGTCTACCCGGTGGGATGGACACTCTGATTCCTGCTTCACAGAATAAGAAATCAAAGCACAGAGAGTTTTGGTTACTGGTCAAGGGCATACAACCAAGAAGTGGCAGGACCATAACTCAGGTGGGATGGCTTCAAGTCTTCTCAGTTACAGAACCACCTCAAAAAATATATGTATCTCCATTAGTAGGAAAGAATATATCTCTGAAGCCTTTATACGTGAGTCCTTGGACAACAGCTCAACTGCTTTGTATTTTTTTTTTTTATTATGGTTATGCCTCCTGACACCCCTACGTAGTGAGAAGCATTTCAAGCTAAATCAATCCTTGTATCATCTCTTTCCACAGGCTCACACTTCTCTTCTCCCTGTTATGGAGGAGAGAATGAAGACAGAGAGAGGTACGCTGTTTATTCAAAACCACCAAGCAAATCAGCATTTGAGAGAAAAAAAATATACAATATAAATGCAAGTATATGTATCTTCCGTTTCCCTAAAGCAGTACCTCTTGAATCTATTCTTGCCCCTCGCCCACCATTGGGTGAGCACATATTAACCCCTCACCCACCTCTGGGTGAGCACATATTAACCATTGTCATCTTCTTCATCGAGGTGCCCTCTGTGTTCCACATAGGCCAGAAAAGTTGTTTTCTGTTCTACTCCTTCCAGTGGAATAATTCTATTTTACACTTGTATGGAGCTTTCAAGAGCAGAGTCTCTCTAATTAAATAGAGTACTTTTGGAAAAGCTCCTTGCACCCAGGGTAGTAGGACAGAGGCCAATCAGAAGACCACATAGGATGTGAGAAATCCAATGGAGGTCGTGATACTCAGGGTTGTTAAGACCTTTTCACAGGGGACAAGGTAAGACTTAAATATTCTGTTTCTAAACTAGATAATTATGCTCTGCCTTTGTACATTCTTCCTGAATTCTTAGTGATCTAAATTCATCACACAAAGTCCTAAACTATCCTTTATTGTCTATTCTCCACTTGAAAATGGCCTTATTTCAGTACCTGAATGAAGTGAGTTCTTGTGATGCTTCAGAAATTGAGCTGAAAATAACACTAACTATGAATTCAGCAACCTATATGGTTACCTTCACCCAAAACTGCCATAGGCAGCTACATTGGTAACTTACAGTCTTGTTAGTTCAGGTCAATACAAATTGCATTCACCCCATTTTCCTCACTATGTTATATAATGAAACCCTGGTGGGACAGTATTTAAGTGATATGGCTGCTAACCAAAAAGGTCAGCAGTTCAAACCCACCAGCCACTCCTTGGAAACCCCATGGGACAGTTCTACTCTGTCCTCTAGGGTCACTATGGGTTGGAATCAACTCGACAGCCAAGGGTTTGGTTTTTGGTTTATGCCCTATAATAAATTCTTGGAATTTTATTTGCTGGTGAATCTCTAAATGTTAACTCCTTTCAATAGTAGTTAGTGAACGCTTAGTCTGCCTAGACAGTGTTTTAGGTACAGGCATATAGGGGTGAAGAAGACAGACGGTCCTTACTGCCATGGAGTTTATATTTTATTGGGGAAGGCAGATAAGATAAGAAAGAATAGCATAGGGAAATAAAATTGTATATTGAGAGTGACTAGACTCTGGAGGAGGGGAGTAACATTAGTCAGGGAGGGCAGAGTGGATGAGGAGAGGCATGCTCTGCCAAGATCAGAGTGGAGGCATTCAAGATGGAGGGAAATGCAAGTGTAGAGACCTTCAGCATAATAGAGCTTGATGTGTTCAGGGAAAAAAAAAAAGTCAATGTAGGTCGGCCATAGGTCCCTACATGGTGAAATGGTTTGCGCTAGACTACTAATCTAAACGGGAGTGGTTTGAATCCACCCAGCAGCACCTCAAAAGAATGGCTTGGCAATCTGCTTCTGTAAAAATCACATCCAAGAAAATCCTATGGAGCAGTCCTGTTCAGTAACACATGGGGTCGTTATGAGTCAGAATTTACTT
>NW_004443955.1:19832366-19836701 GCF_000243295.1 Trichechus manatus latirostris
AGGTGGCACTTCTGCAATTGTTGGGAAGCAGCTCAGAAAGATGAAAACGAGATATTCACATGTCCTTGGAGCCTCTGACATCTCCTAGTATTGGGCTGTGAGTTCATTCTTTTTTTTTTTTTTTTCCTTTTCCAAGTTCTTAAGGTCACTGACAGTCTACACAGCCTGTTACAATCAACATGTAAGATTCACTCACTGATTTAGAATCAAGCTGAAATCCAAGAGACAATGCAACCATTCAAGGCAATTAGCTGCCTGCATCATTTTCTATAAAACACTGCTGAGATTTACAAAAGGCTGAAAGAGATCTGAAATATCATCAATTGGTGAAAAATATTTTGCTGTCACATGTTGTCACATACTGTCAGAAAGCCGTGTGCTGTGGCCATAGTCAACTTGAATCCGATTAAAAGATCAGCAAACAAGGCAGGTTTAGGGGTATTTGACCTCATCAGTGCTGTGCCTGGAAGTACCTGTCAGCATTTTGGTTGTCCTATACTGTGACACTATTGCTTATACAGCTTGCCAGTGGAAATGCTTGATGACATCCTGGAAAAGAAACAACAGATTGATGTGTTCAGTTTTCTATTTTCAAATACTGTTCAGTGCTGCTAAGACGGAGCTTAAATTTAATTCCAATTACCAGCTCCACAAACAATGAATTATTCAAGATTAACTGCCCAGTTTTGCTGAAGCATGTGTGTAATACGCCCTGTGTTTGCTTCTGTCTACACATGTATGGACTGAGATTGAGAAATTAAATTAGCTCATCCTCAGTTTATTAGAATTCCGTAATACTCTGCAATTTCAAAGAGGCTGATCAATATTTGCCGAGCTGGGGTTACATAACTCATGAAAACTTCACAGCCCCAAACATACATGTGCGTCCACTTAAAAATTTAAAGATTATAAATAAAGCAAATGAAGCATGAATTTTTATCAAGTAAGCAAGGCAAAGAAGTTTCACGTAAGGGATGTGTGTGTGTGTATGTGCGTGCGTGTTTAGGAATGGGGCAAAAATAAATAGAATAATAGAGACTAGTTTCCTTTTTCTTTTTTTTTTTTAACTACTCTGATATTACATTGGAGGGAGTAGTGATGTCATAGTATTCTAGTGTCATTGTTGTTAATTGCTTTCCAGTCAGCTCCGACTCATGGCAACCTGATGTATAACAGAAGGAAATGTTGCCTGGTCCTGTCCCGTCTTCATGATCACTGTTACGTTTGAGTCTAGAGTTGTGGCCACTGTGTATTCTGAGTGCCTTTCAACCTAGGGGCTCATTTTCCAGTACTATTATCAGACAAAGTTCTGTTGTTATCCATAAGGTTATAAGGTTTTTGTTGGCTAATTTTCAGAAGTAGATTGCCAGGCCTTTTTTCCTAGTCTGTCTTAGTCTATAAATTCTGCTGAAACCTGTCCACCATGGAGACCTTAATGGTATTTGAAATAATGGTGGCATAGCTTCCAGCATTAGCAAAAAGCAAGCCACCACAATATGGCAAACTGGCAGATGGGTGATGGTCTACTGTCGTAGAATGAGTACAGTTTTAGACAACTTTTAGAAGAAATAAAGTCTCCCTTTTCACTATTGCTCATACGGAGAAAATGTATACTTCACTTTCAGTGACTCTGCCCCAAGAATCTTCATATATTTGCCTTAGGCAAAACTGAATTTTTTTGCCCTTGTTTAAAATTTTCACATTTCACAGAAAAAGAAAAAAGTCGTGCATAGCTAAAACATGACAGTTTCCCCATCTGTGAGAAATTGCTTCGAAAACACTGATGTAAGTCTAGAAATTTGTTTCCATGTTTAAAAGCCCTCAGTTGTTAAAATAATTGTTTTCATTGAATTGTTAAAAATAAATATAGAGAAAAGTGCATAGGTCATTAGTATAAATTTCAATAAATTTTCATAGCTAACACACCTGTGTAGCTTCTACACCAATGAAGAACTAGAACGTAGGCAGCACCGGTGAGTGCAGCCCATGGCTCCTCCCGATCACGAGCCTCAGCTCCATCACTGTCAGTTAGCTTTGCTTGTGTCGAAATTTCCATATTGGAATCTCACAGTATATACTCTTTTGTATCTGGTTTCTTTCACTCAACATTGTGTTCGTGAAAGTTATCCCTGTTGCTGTACATAGCAGGGTTAATTTTCATTGCTGTATAGTATTCCATTGATTGATTATACCACAGTTTACTTATATAATTTTAAGTTAATGGACTTTTGGGTGGATTTATTTGTTTGTTTTTGGTATTTTAAATAGTGTTGCTATGAATGTTCTCGTAAATGTTTCTTAGTACACATTAATATATGTTTCTGTTAGGAATATACTTAGAACGGAGTCACTGGGTAACGGTATGAATACATTTAGCTTTAGTGGATAGTGTTCAGAAGTTTGTTTTTCTTTTTTTTTTTTTTAATGGTTGCACAAATTTACAGTACTAATGCATTAGAGATCCAGTTGCTCAGCATCCTTGGCAGCATTTGGTATGGTCAATCTTTTTGATTTACCCATCTTGAAGGGTATGTGATAGTGGTATCTCCATGTAGTTTTAATATAATTCCCATGTGACTAATGAGTTGTGCATTCTTTCATACGTTTATTGGCTGCATGGATATCCTCTTTTGTGAAGTGTTTGCTCAAGTCTTATGTCCATGTTTGTATTTGATAGTTTGTTGTACAAGTTTTCAATTTGTTCTTTTTGTTTAGTACTTCTGTGTTTTGTTTAATAAATCTTTGCCTCCTCCAAAGTTGTGATGATATTTTACCATGTTATCCATCCAGAAGCTTTATTATTTTACCTTTCACCTTTAGATCTTTATTTCATCTGGAATTGGTTTTAAATAGGAATTCAGTTCATTTTTTTCCCGTAAAAATATCCAGTTGATTCCACACCATTTATTGAAAAGGCATCTTTCCCTCCTCTATACCGCAATGTCACCTTTGTCATAAATCAAGCCACGTATGGTGTGTTTCTGAACTCTTCATTTTGTTCCATTGGCACTGGTGAAGATACAATATTTTCTTAATTACTAAAAATTTATGATAGTATGACGTCTAGTAGTGTAGCTCTTCCAACTGTTTTCTTCTGTAAGAATATCTTTCCTATTTTCAATCTTATTAATCACCTTTCCTTTTTTTAATCAACTTTTCAATTCCCACAAAGAACCTTTTGTGATTTTAATTGAGATGGCACTGAATCTATAGATCAGTTTGGGAATAATCGACGTCTTTACAGTATGGAGGCTTCTGATTTATTAGCCTGGTATATTACTCTGTTTTTAAAGCTTTTTAATTTCTCTGAAAGTTAAAAAATATTTTTCAGAAATCTCACACATCTTTTGTTAGATTTATTCTGGAATATTTTATCTTTTTAAAAGCTATTTTTGTAAATTGTATTATTTCTTTAATTTTACTTTCTAATTATTTTTGCAGATATATAGAAATCCAATTCATTTTTACATATTGACCCCCATACCTAGTGACATTGCTATATTGCCTTCGTTGTTTTATTTTTTGTAGATATTGTAGATTTTCTATTCACAAAAGCATATTGTTTGTGCATAATGACAGTTCTATTTTTTCATTATAAATCTTTATACTTTTATCCTTGTCCTATTGCCCTATCTAGTATCTCTATGGCAATGTTGAATAGAAATGTTCATAGTAGGCATCCTTATCGTAGTTTCATGGTATCAGGGGAATAGCTAAGATCCTTCAGAAGAGCTGAGAATCACTGTTTTTTCTTTTCTTTTTTTTATTAAAACAACTTTGCATTTCTGGAATAAAACCAACATGGTTGTGATGTATTATCTTTTTCTTATATACGGAAGGATCGAATATGATTATATTTTATTTATATTTTTCTTATCCATGTTTAGGAAGATGATTCATCTGTAATTTTTCTTTCTTGCAATGCTCGTGCCAGGTTTGGGCACAACAATTATGCTGGTCTAATAAAGCATGAAATGTTCAATTTTTTTCTATTCTCTTAAAGACTTTGTGTAAGACTGATTTTACTTATACCACAATTATTTAAAAGGTTTCACTAGAGAAGTCAGCTTGGTCTGAATTTTTTTTTTTTTTTTTTTAGGAACTATTTGATTAAAATTTCAATGTAGATAATAATATAGGGCTGCTCACATTTGTATTCCTTTTTGTGTTAGTTTAAAGGAGTTTTGTTTCACTTGTAATTTGTACATTTCACTATATTTCCAAGTTTATTGGCACAAAATTTTGTGTAATATCCTGTTGTTTTGTGTGTAGGATCTGTAGTGTTTTCCACTTTTTCTTTTCTGCTAATGGTGATTTGAGCCTTCTCTCTTTTTT
>NW_004443955.1:19836801-19850736 GCF_000243295.1 Trichechus manatus latirostris
ATTTCTATTGTTTAAGCCTACTCATTTTGTGGTACTTGGTTAAGGCAGCCCTATGAAATTAACACACGCCACGTGAGGTATCTTAGGTTTCCTAGATGCAGAGCCTGAGATAAGGATTTACATGCTATGATTGACTGAGGATTTGTTCTGTTTAAAAAAAAAAATCTATAAGCAGGAAGTGAAGCAAGATGGGGAAAGGCAAATAAGCAAAGATATGGTCTCAGGTAAAATCTTGCCTTAGCCTAATACACTGAGTTCTCTGGATCATAAATCACACTGCAGAATTGTTCCCTTGAAGAATGGGGGCTGGGTTTGTTTGACCTTTATCATTCAGTCATGGCTGTGGGCATTGAGGGAGAGGTACATAACTTTCCTGGGTAGGGCACCAAAACAGGGTCTACCCTGTGAGCCAGGTGGGTTTTATATTAAACTATATCACTCCTCTGCTTAAAGACTTTCCTATTAGAATAAAACAGACTTCATACACCTGTTCCTATCCACAATGTCCTATGGGATCTTGTTCCAGCTTACCTCTCAAACTGCATCTTGTGCCATTATTCCCCTCATTCATTCTGTTATTTAATAAATCTCCATTGAGGATCTACTGTATGCCGTGCATTTTTCTAGATGCAGAGAATACATCTGTGAGCAGAGCAAAGTCCCCTTCTTCTCTCATTCTTTTTCTCAACTTGTTAGAGCCACACTTGCCTCTGTTTTCCTCCACAACACACGAAGAATAGGAAATTAACTCTCACTGCTGGGTGTCATGGTGGACTCATTCTCGTCATTCTCATTTCAGATGTTCCTTCTTCTGTAAGAGAAGACTTCCCTTCTGAGCTTACCTAAACCAGTGACGCCACCATTTTCCAGATGTTTTCTGTTAGCTAATTAATTCACCTCTAACAATGTATACATTTTATTTAATGGTTAGTTTTACTTACTGATGGACTGTCTCCACGCTACTGTGAGAGCATGCACCTTGACTCTCTGTTCACCAAGATATCTCCAGTTCCTGGGGAAATTCTGGGTGCTTAGAAGGTGACTGAGAAACGTTTGCTACGTAAGCAACTGAGTGAAGGAATGTGATCTACTGTGCAGTTTGGGTTTTGTTTTTGATTAGCTTACATTTTTGTGTTAAGTGTAAAATCTTTAAGGTATAGCCTGTATCTCTACTCTCTTCATCTTCTGCAAAGCATTACACACAAAATTGACCTTAATAATTACTAATGTTGACTAACTAAATTCACTTTCTTGAGTCAGGTTATCTACATGGCAGCCACCAGTAACAAAGGTATGGATATAATTTTGAGGTACTGTGACGATGGGTACTTGGGATGTAGGGGGCATCGGCCACAGAAACCCTTATTCACTGCAGTTGCTGTTTGTCCAAATTAAAAACAAGGCATTTCCTAACCTGAATATGGAAGGGGCTGCAGAAAGGAGGATGTCTAGAGTGAGTTCTGAATCCTAACCTGCAGAATGAACACTCAACTGGGGCCAAGGATCTTTTATGCCCATTTATAAAGAAATGTGCAGCCAATTTACCAGGCAGGCAGCTGCTGACATATCAGAGGCTCCTGTGTCAGTTAATAGGACGTTGGACACATAAATACCTTGATCTGCACAGACTGAGAGGAAGAGAGAAATTGGGAAGTGAGGTATGGTTTAGCCATCCCAGATCTCACTGACTTTCTCAGCCTCTGAAGCAGCTTCTTTTGGAAGTGAGCGTTTCCTTGATGTATATGTGACAATACCTTTGAGAATGAAATGCTACTCAGGGTTCAGCCTATATTCAGTGTCTCCAGGGCATCTAGAGGAAGGAAGCAGAGGTGGGGTGGGAATCAAGGAAAGAGACAGAGGAGAAAACCCTGCTGAGTTTAATCCGAACAGTGTATCCATCACCTAAAATGATACAAATCAGCCATTACTGGATCATGCAAAAGCAACTCTCCCACCTACGATCCCTTCTTTGCTTTCTAAACCTCTTTTCAGCCCAGCCTAATGAATTGTCAGAACTGTCAGACAGCTCTAAGGAATGACAAATGTCTATGATTTGCTGCTGCTGCTGCTATTTTGCTAGAAACACCTGATGTATGTAGTCTTGCATTCTTCTGTTTCAAATTAGAGACTTGGAAAACAAAATCAACCTTGATAAATATAGCAATTTTTCCCCTGTTCTGTAAACTGAACTGAATGGTTATTTTTAAAGATAAAGAACTCTCTTCTGGTCTTAGAATATGTACATGGCACAGGTCAAACAAAGCGCTAATATCCCAATTGGGGGGGTGGTAATCACCAATTCATGAATTAGAGTTCTGTTTATGGTTCTATTGTCAAGATTAACCATCTGTTCCTTTTAGGTAAGTTGTACCATTTTGATTAATACCATTAGGGACCATAAGAGCTTCAAAATCTTATAGAAGGCATACAGAATCAGCTACCACTTGATAGGACCATTGTGATATTTACTCATAGTTAAGGAAATAAGACCAATTTTTCAAAGGTTATATAATGACTTAAGAAATGAAAGAAATATCTTTACTAACAAATTCCTCTAGCAACAGAAAAATAATTATATGTACTTCATATTACGTTTATTTAACATGAAGATCACAGCTGAGTCTTTAGTAGGACAATAGACATACTTTTTTTTAAAGATCTACTTCAAATAACTGGAAATTGAGTGCAAATTTAAATATATTAGAATAAATAAAATACTTGAATTATGATTATTTTCTATATTCTCCATTATTTTTTATGCATATGGACATATTCAATTAAAATTTGTAAGTAACTTTCTCCATACTACTGGATCAATATTTCTTTTCCCATTACAATGATTTCATATTAGCCATAACAGATAGAAATATTTATAATGCTTTTAGAGATAACAATATCCCCAAATAAATATCTCTTATCAGTCATACTAGGGCCCTAAGCCAAATATTTCCCAGTTATAGCATGTCGTGATTCTACCTATAAAACCATTTCTGTTCCTCCCCTGTTATTATCAGAATAAGAAGTGCTATGCCAATTCTTCAGTTGTATGCTACTATTCAGTGTCCATTTGGATAACCTCTGGGTCATCGTCTATGAGATATTTCGGAGTCAACATTTACCAATGTTGAGGAGGCGTAAAGGACATACTTTGCAAATTTACAAATAAGAATATCCATTTTCAACTCTATATGTTCTTATGCAATGGATGGCTAACTGAGGAGAGGCCTTCCAAGTCAATAATTGACACATGTCAACACAGTACAAAATGGAAGCGTGACCATTATGTAAATAATTTGAGTCATGTTCGTTTGTCTGTATTAGTCAATAGTAAGTGGATAAAGGAAAGGTGGTATCCCATAGAAAATAAAGCCAATCAAACCAGTCTCCATCAGGTTGATTCCAACTCATGGTGACCCCGCGGGTGTCAGTGTAGAACTCTGCTCCATAGGACAGTGGCGTCACTAGGGCATGGGGAATGCGGACCACACCAGGTGACACTGTCAGAGAGGGTGACACTAAAATGACTGTCCATAAAATTTCTGTGCAGGGTTTCACCAGAAATTTATTCTTTATAAAAATATCCCAGTAGTTAGTTATAACAACAAAAATATTTTTCGTAAGCCCAGCTTACATGTATCAGTATACCTACAGGCTAAAATCCTATGCTAGTTTACTTCTTGAACCTTCTAATGAGCTCCAGTCAGAGCTGTGGTTATTATTCAATTACAAAAATGCTTCAAATCATGTGGTTTCCACTGCATGTGCTAAAGGCACACACTGTTGTTGTCATTGCTGCCGGTGTTTTTATAGTCACGGATTGCATCAACTTTTCTTATATTTTAACTCCAGTATTGTGGTAATTAGCGTGGGAGGGGTGACACCATGAATTATTGAACTGGATGACACCAACCCTAGTGACACCACTGCCATAAGATGTTCAATGGCAGATTTTGTTTTGGAAGTAGATCACCGGACCTTTCTTCTGAGGTGCCTCTGGGTAGACTTGAACCTCCAACCTTTTGGTTAGCAGTCGGGCACTTATTTTGCACCACCCAGGGACTGAGTCCAGATTTTGTATTCAGACAGATTGGGATTCCTTCCCTTCTGTAATATCGGGCAGGTACCTTATCTATGACATGGAGATAGAGTCTGCAGTGTGGTTGCCAAGAATAAAAACAATATGTATTGTACCTAGCAAGTTACGCCTTCAACAAATGGCAGTTATGTAAGAGCAAATGTTTATACCTTGGACACATGTATTAATAACCACAGACTCTCCTTGTCAGATGTTTTCAGGTTCTCAGAAATTTATTTTTGGATCTTTTAAACATCAAACTTCTCGCTTCAATACCCTGCTTCTCTACAAGTCATTCAGATTCAAACGTTGACACCAATTCTCTAGTTGAAACTTTTGTACTTGAATTGACAACTAATCTTTCTAAGAGCTTTCCTCTCCTGCTATGAGGACGCTCTCAAACCTTTAGTCCTGGGGAATGGAGAGGAATCGTGTGAAAGGAGGAGGTAGAAAAGGAAGAAAGGATAAACACCTAGAGAAATAGAAAGGCCATAATGATAATACTTGATAACTGTATAAAATTTTATGCTTTCAAGAATTATTTAGGCAGTATAAAGCACTTCATATTTGTAAAGTGCTTTATAATGGCTAACCAGATAGTTTTACCCCATCACCCTTTGAAATATCACAAAAGAGGATGCTGTGGTATAAAGAGATTAAATGATCTATTCAGGAAAAAATGCTTTGAGCTGCCATGGAGGGCATCTAAGTAATAGCAAGCTTGATTTTACCCCCAGGGCCCTGATAGTAAGTTAAGTGGTGGATTGGAGAGTCGGAGGGGCTAGTGATCATGCATTAAAGTCTTGAGTCAACAACAGAACTTTTTAAAGCTGAATGGCTGCGATGAATACAGGATTCCTCACCTCTTTTTCCCAAGGGGATTCTGGGCTGGGTCTGTCCGTCGGTGGGAGAGGACCAATGAGGTCGAGGTGACAGAAATTCTGCAAAGGGTTACAGGTGCGTTCTTATGTCAGATGCACATTAGCACATGACCTTGTTCACAAAGGCAACCGTGGGAGAGCGTAGACACACATGTAAATCATCATGATTGGAAAAACACAACAAATAATTGTCTGTTTTTTGTATTATTTGCATAAGTAAATGAAAGCCTGGTTTTTGAATTTGGGATATTTTAAATCTCCTTTTTAGGCTGATGCTGTTTTGTGGGTTTTTTTTTTTTTTTTTTTCTTTGTGTCTATGAAATTTTCAACGATTAATTCAAAATATGAAAAACCATGAGGAAATTAACCTTTTAGTTCATGTCCATTTTTCCTCTATCCTTGCCCAAATCTCACTACCAAGTTCTTTCATCCCCTGCGACTGATGATTAAAATAATGGTAACTGGGCTGAAAAGGAAGAGGCCCTGGTAGTGCAGTGGTTAAGTTCTTGGCTGCTAACTGGAAGGTTGGCTATTCAAACCCATCAGCTGCTCCGCAAAAGAAAGATGTGGCAGTCTGCTTCCGTAAAGATTATAGCCTTGGAAACCCCATGGTGTAGTTCTACTCTGTCCTGTAGGGTCGCTTTGAGTTGGAATCAACTGGACGGTAATGGGTGGGGGCTGAAAAGGGGAGAAAAGTGGACATGGAATTACAGAAACACATTCTTTTAAAAATCAGCTTTGCTCTCTGCTGCAGTCAGAATAAAATAGCAAGCTCAAGATTTGGGCAATAGATTTGGAAGTGTCAAACAAGAAAGAACCAAATGAATGTATTTGTTCTTTCAGGGTGTGGGATATGAGACCAGCCACGTTTTTAATGCTGGGCCAGGCCCAGGCCCCTTCATAACACAACCACATTATATAGGAATGAGGAAGATAAAACTGAACACAAAAGAATGTCGGAGGGTCTCAGGGAACTCAGATTCTCAGGAGGGACAGGCAAACGGCATGGATAAAATAAGCACCAGACTGAACGTTTTCCCAAGCCAAAGTGAAATCAAACTCTTCTACAAGAAAAACAAAAATTCTGAAAGTTGTATCATTTCTTTCTTTATCATATTATATTTAATTTTTGCCCCCTTTGACATCTAGAAAATTCAAGAAATACGAGAGGATGAAGAAATGACGAGAACCTTTCTAGCATTATTTTCAGACTAGAAAGAAAAAAAAACCCATCAAAGCCCAAATATGTATGTGTGTGTAGATATATGTGCAATCTGAGTGTTTATATACGTATACACATATATACACATATACATGAACATACACATATGTGTATATATATACATATGCATGCATATATACACATACATATATATTTTTACGCAAATTCCAGCAACAAAGAGGTTAAATGCATTAAATGACACCTATATTCAGGCATCCTAGTCTAACTTTATCTTCCCATTTACTGGGCTTTAATCTCTGCACACAAACTTTAGCAGATAAAGCACATCAGTGTCCCCCTCTCCTATCTGTGGTGTCAGAGCCCATACTTTACGAGGCCATCCTGAAGCAATGTGTGTCAGATGGAGGGAAAATGGGTGCTACTCCTGATCTACAGCCGGGTGGACGGTCCGGTCTGGCCATCACACTATCTGCCGTCATCACGGAGCACCAGGTCATCCTCGCGGGGAGACTGATGAAGCACTTTCAGAAGTGAGGGCCCCTGTCTAAGCATCTCCTCCCTCTTCCTAGTTGCATGAAACCTCCGAGGACCTGATTTCCTCGTTGTAACTGGTACCTACCTGGCAGGAACTACAGGTGTGGGGTTATGCAGAGCTTCAGGAAGACCTATTTGATTCACTAACTCTCCTCCCCTCTGCTGACCTCCAGGGAAATGCCATTACTGATGAAGCTTCCAAAAGCCCAGTTCCGAAGCTCCCAGGGATACTTCTGTTTTACAGTCATTCGCAGTTGCTGCCACTGGGCTTGCCTCTGACCTCAAAGAGGAAGTTAAGGAGGAAATGCAAAAGGAGATTCAAGATGCATCAGTCACTTTGGATCCTTCTTCTCTTCAGGTCTAAATATGAAAATCATGCTAAAATAATAATAATAGCAGGTACCATTGTGTGTTAGGGACTGCACATATTGTATACTTGAAAGAACCAATTTGGAGAGGAGGAAACTAATGTTGGAAAAAGAGCGCCTGGAATAAACAGCTAGGAAGGGCCAGCTGTTGAAGGCAGACTTAGAGGACACTCCACGGCAGCCACTGCTCAGGCCTTAATCTGACAGCGTGTCCAGATGATGGGAAAGGAATGACTTTATGCAGCCTTTAACGTTACTGTTACAATTGTAACTAGAAGCACATTGATGACGAGCAGATGCTTTGGAATTTAAATTCAAGTAACCCAGGGAGTTTTCTGGTTTTTCAAAAGATGCATTTGAATAGTAGAATCTGTTTTAAAAAGAGCACAACAAGACCTCTGATTTTGTTCTACATGCTTTTTTTTTTTTTTTTTTATCATCATTATAATGCTTCAAGTAATGGTCATTTCACTGGGGATTCCCACAGGTGAACTGGAAGCAAACGCTGGAGGTGGGTACTACATTGCCAACCACCTGGATGCATTGGCCCAGATAACTTAGCACACCTGCATTTGACTCATGTCAATTTGTGATAAGAGAAAACAATTCACAGTATTCTTGTTATGTTGCCAGATTTAAGTGAGTAACCATGAGCAATACAGAAAGTTTGAGCATCCTACCTAGAATGCTAACCGAGGCCGGAGACAGGGATTGTGACACCTGTATGTTGGAAAGCACATTTTTATTATCACAAGATCACTGGTTACATTCTCTTATTGATTTATTCATCGTTTATTGAGATTCTATTGTGTATCAGGCACCTTCAATTAAATAACATCTACTCCTCCCAATAACCCTAGAAACTTTGCATTATACAAACGAGGAAACTGACAGTTACCATTTAAATGGCTTTCTCAAATCACCAGCTAGCGAGCATTCTGGCTGAGATGCAACTTCAGATAAGATTAACTTCAAAGTTTGTCTGGAGCTACGAGTAAGAGGGAAAACAGTACTTTATACTATACATTTATATTCTTAGTGTTTGTTTTACATCCAAAAGTCTACATGTATGTGCGTGTATGTATGTGTGTGTCTGTAGGCACATGTACATATTTCCAGAGGACTTTCTGAATCCATGGGGGTTGTAATTCATAGACGATAGAAATTCATCGACCCATTATGTCCACAAAACTGAGGACAATACTGGGAGAACTGAATTGGAAGCCATGTAGTAAGAGGATGTCAATTGTCCTTCAGTGGCATCTGCCTCCCCAAAGGCATTTGTGCTACTTGTAAAACTCTAGACAGTACCTCAGGAGCCAGGACAGAAATCAGAACTGCTTTGCAGAATCACTGACTTCCGTTATTACGTTAACAGATAGATAATAGCCAAGTCTTCCAGGATTTAATCATAAGAAACCCCTTTAAGTGGCCTGGAACTGGCTCTCTATCATCGCTCACTATTGTCATAGAAATAATCATGCAGATTCGGCAGGAGGAACGTTTCTGGTAGAACAGAGTTCATGCATGACGTATGATGTATCTATTCAAGGGGACAGATACATCTTTCTTACTGCTGCCACACAGCAGCTCTCATCCACCGGCCTCCCGTCCAAATCACCTCAAATAAATGTGAGTACTGCAGTGCTCACAGTAATTCCTTCATTTTTAAACACATAATGGAAATGTATAACTAGTCCTCATAAAAATTTATATCTCAATCCGTCCCTTTAATTTATATCAGGCCCTCTAGGCGGTTATTATTCAAACATTAATAAAATGCCTATGGATCACTAAAAGCATGTGTCTCCAAGTTCACTTCTCTTCATATTTGTACATATATAAAACTAGATTAGCGTTAATGCCACTTTTGGTTCTAACAACAATTATGTCTTTAATAAGAGAGGGCCGCATGATGTATTATTTTAATCACACTGGGAATCCAGGCTCCTATCGTGAAACCAAAGTTGAATTTTTCATGCCCTTTACAACGATTGTTACTCTTAATGCTCTATATGTTTGGATTCTGCAGTTTATGCAAATGCTCCCTTTCTATAAATTTTAGATTTATCTCCATTTGTCATTGTATGTGTTCTAATATAAGGTGATGGTTTTTTTTTTTCCTAAAATATGATTAAAACCTATTTCAATTATTTATACCCGGCAAGGAAATAAAATAAAAGCAGATGGGCTTTTCCTCTACGGCAGGGTTAATTATATGACTTTAAAAACTTTAATAAATTTAACACAGGTCCAAACGTCTCCTCGATTTTTTAAAACAGTTGTCTCGAAAAAGACTTCGTGGAACCCAGGAAAGAAAATAATGAACATGCAGCTATTGTTTTCATTACGCAGCTGAAATTTTTGACTAAGAATATCAAGAAAGAGAGCAGCTATTCGCTCTCACGGTCTGGCAGTTCACTTCTTGCTCGTATGTTTGCCCAGGAGCCTTACAACCTTGTAGCACGTGTTTTCCTGAATTAAAGAATAAATAAATAAATAGCTGACCTGTTTTCTCCTCTAAACTTGAGTGATGCATTTCAAACTGCCTGGTGCTTTCCAGAGAAGTGTTTCTGTAAAAGGCGGGGCGATCACCGTAGAGCAACATGGCCGCCAATGGAAGCTTCATTTAGTGTCTTATTTTTATAACATATTTTCTGCTATTAGCAGCAGGTCTCAGCCAATGCTTCATGATCATTTGTGGCATAGAGAGATAATCTTTCACATTGTGGGAAATCCAGTGATTTTGTGTAATACGTGTTCATAAGAAAAGTTTCTTTTCTAATAAGTTAAATTTCTTCCCATCCATCTCTCTCCCCCAGCCAGTTAAAAATACTACCGGGAGAAATAGATTAGAGGTTTCCAGTGGACTAAGAAAAATCTTTAATAAGGCCCTTGACTTCAATATATTAGCCATTTTCTCACAGATTGTATCATGACTATTGATTTTTTTCTTTTTTCAGGAGCCCTTGTAGCCCAGTGGTTAAGCTCTTGGCTGCTAACCGAAAGGTCAACAGTTTGCACCCACCAGTGGCTCTGTAGGAGAAAGATGTGGCTTCTGCTTCCTTAAAGATTTACAGCCTTGGAAACCTTATGGGATAGTTCTGCTCTGCCTTATAGGGTCGCTATGAGTCGTAATAGACTCAAGGGCAATGGGTTTTGTTCTTTTGTTTTTTATTGATTTTTTTTTACCTCTGTTATCCCCTTTCAATAGATTTACAGCAACAAAGCTAGAATCACAGGTTGATTCTGGTTAAATGTTAGTCGTTATTGCTAATGAGATCCTGTACCTTTAAAAAGCTAATTCTGCTGCAGTCTCTTTATATCCTGCAACTCTAACAGTCTATTCACTAATTGGTTCCGTGTAAATGAAACAAGCGGAAAAACACTGTGGCACCAATAAATATTAATAAGTTATTGTTTGTTTTCTTTACCTTGCTTATGAATTCACACAAAGACAGTGCTAAGACATTAACTCCAGTCTATTAAATGCCACCTGATAATTGCCACCTGATACTTTTCTCCTGGATAATTAGGTACCCATTAGTTCTAATCAAGTAGTTACTTAATTATTGCAGTAATTAGTCTAATGGACTAGCAAATTGAAGCTTTATCACTTTTGGATACTTAATGTTCCTGACAGAGTACTTCACAAGTGTCAGGGTTCCAGATTCAGCAACCTGTCATCTAAGAAACCCCTCCTCCTCCTCCACCCTCGTCCCATGCTCACTGTATCCACTTTCCCTGAAATTGTTGTTGAGCCTTCCAGCAGGCAACCCAAACCAGAATTGCTCCTACCGGGGCCCTTCCTGGACAAACTTGATAGAGATACGATGCTATAGCTTCCTATGAGCAGCTGTACATGGAACAGCCTATCTTCTGTACAATAAGAAACATCAGCCGGGATCCAGCGATCACCCAAAGAAGACCCGGAGAGACTGCAGACAAAATCTTTATTTATTTACTTATTTTAAAGTTTTTTAACATTGTACTTTAGATGAAGGTTTACAGAACAAATAGTTTCTCATTAAACAGTTAGTACACATATTGTTTTATGACTGGTTAACAACCCCACGACATGTCAATACTGTCCCTTCTCAACCTTAGGTTCCATATTACCAGCTTTCCTGTCCCCTTCTGCCTTCTAGTCCTTGTCCCCGGACTTTAGTGCCCTATTAGTCTCGTTTTGTTTTACGGGGCTGTGCTTTAGATGAGAAAGGACTTGTTTAGGAATGCTAAAAATCTAATTAATAATAGTATCTCCTATCCTGCCCCGCTGAACAAGAAGATTCATAACAACCAGAAAACCAAAAACCTGTTGCCATCTAGTCGATTCTGACTCATGGCAACCTTATGTGTTACGGAGTAAAACAGTGCTCCAGAGGGCTTTCTTTGCTGTAGTCTTACAGTAGCAGATTACCAGGCCTTTCTTCCAAGGTCTACTGGTGGGCTTGAATTGCCAATGTTAAGGTTAGTAGTTGAGTGCAAACTCTTTGCTTCACTCAGGGACCTGTAACAACCAAAAAATTACAGTGATGTCTACAGGCACTGAAAGAAGCCATAAGTCCCACCAGCGTTTGGATGACCAAAGAAAAGGGGCTCTGAAAAGTGCAAAATTACTTTTCAGGATGATTTTATCACCTGCTTTGTTATGGAATTTCCTCTGACATGGAATTTACTGATTACTTTCTTCTCAGTAAAATGCACTATTGAAGGCATGCTACACTGCCCAGACATTCCAGAACATTCCTTCACTGAGTCAGCATTTCAAAGCTGACTATTGCTTAGCTTCTCCGCTGTCATCTCCCGGGCAGTTGCTTGCAGCTGTTCTTGAAGCCCTCTTTCCTCACTGGCCAATACTTCTTAGTCTTTTATTGGCTATGAGCAGCTGTACGTGGAATCACTTCCTCTGCCGATTTTTAAATTTTGGTAAACCCCAGGACTATGTCCTGAGTTTCTTTCTTTGCTTTCTTTCCTTGCTTTCTCTCTCTCTCTCTCTCTCTCTCCCCCTCCCTCCCTCCCTTCTTCCTTCCCTTCTTCCCTCTTTCTCTCTTTTTCTTTCATTCATTCGCTCATATCTATGTTCTCTCCTTAGGTGATCTCATCCCATTCCAAGGCTTTCCAAACCAGATCCTGTCACTTTCTTGTTTAAAATCTTCTAAACATTTACCATTATACTCAGAATACCCACCAGACTCGACCTATGAAGTCCTGCCTGACTTGGTCCCTGCATCCTCTCTGATTCTTTTTGTGTTGCAGTTCTCCTCACTTGGGACATGCCAGCCCCTTGGCCTATTTTGTAGTCACACCCAGCTCGTTTCCCACCCCAGGGTCCTTTCACTTGCTGTTTTCTCTATTTGAACACCTTCCTTAGCTCTTCTCATGCCGGGCTATTTCTTGTTTTGGTCTCCACTCAGGCGTCACCTTGAAGAGAACTTCTTTGAATATCCTGTCTGAAAAACATCTCCCCAAGTAAGTATCTATTTCATAACTCCATCCATTTTCTTTGTAGCATTTAACATTAACTGCAACAATTCCTACTAGAATTGAACTATGGTACATGAAAACGGGACACTTGCCTATCTCCTTTCCTGCTATTATCTTTAGTCCTCTGAGCAAATAGGCACACAGTAGGCACCAAAGACATATTTGTTGAATGCACCGTGAATGAATGAATGAATGAATGAATGCAAAGGGAAAGTTATTCTTCAATCCTAAGACACTTGTAACAAAAACATGAAATGCTTTGGATATCCTTCCTGCTGAGCATGAGATTGTCAACGTATTAGGTTCTGGCAGTAGAGGAAACTTATAGATTTCATTTTTTTTCGCTCACTCCAATCCTGTGCAATCCTACTGTGCAAAGTGCTATGGACTATAAAAACATGAATAAAAAGATATGATGCCATCGTTAAAATTGCAGAGTCAGACCTGTGTTCACATCTCACCTTTGCCTGTCCTGGTTTTGTGACCATGGGCCTCAGTCTCTTCATCTATAAAATGGAAATAATACCAATGCTTAATTGAGATATTCCATGTGAGTATTCTTTGAGATAATGAATATAAAAGTTATATTCAGTGTGTGTCACCTTGTAAGTGCTCCCTATAGGGAACAGGTTTTGGTTTTCAAGGATGGTGATTATCACTTTTACAATGTGGTTTCTGTTTTCCAGAAGCTCACACTATTTTAACAGTCTCCTCTTTCATGATTTAAAATACTGCCTACGTGGTGACCTTGATGATTGGGGGAAAGTGGCTCATCAAAATTGCTTCTGTTCATCTGCATGTGGACCCAGTGTGCTTGTCCATGTGCCCAAGATTTGCTTCTGTAAGTTAAATTAAAACCAGTTGCTGTTGAGTCAATTCCGATTCATGATGACCCCATGTGTGTGTCAGGGACTCCACAGGATTTTTGATGGCTAATTATTTTTGGAAGTAGATTGACAGACCTTTCTTCTGAGGCACCTCCGGGTGGACTTGAACCTCCAACCTTTCAGTTAGCAGCTGAGCACATTAACCATTTGCACCGCACAGGGACTCCTTAGTCACCGACATTCCCTCAAGCAGTTTTCTGTGTTCTCACACACACCGTCATAGACTATGGATATTACCAATGAAAATTTTTTTTTCTATGAATGTTGTCACAATTTTTGACATTCTTTTGTATGAAAAATTGCATCACAAGGAAAAATTGCAGACATTTTAAAGTAAGCAGATTATGCTTGCTGTTTCTTCTTTCTTTTTCTGCTCAGTTATCTAATCGTAAGCCTACAGAACAGAGTGCAAGGAAGACAGAAGTGATTTAACCACAGGCTCCGTGAGAAATGAGGAGGCCTGGGAACATGGATCTTAGTGGAGGTGCCGAAGCATTATCCTGTGAAAGGTGCTGCTAAC
>NW_004443955.1:19854409-19859506 GCF_000243295.1 Trichechus manatus latirostris
AAAAGCCCATATAGAAATATGAATTTCACAAAATGCCTTGTTTTAACTATTGGCACTATAACTGACATCATTTTGCTCTGGGTGCATGAGAAGTTGATTGCTCATTGGCCTCCATCCTTACGCTAAGTTGCTTTAATGGCATCATTTCTTAATGACTGTGGGGTATTGATCTTTCCCTAAGGAAGATCACCACTTGTGTAAAGATGAATGCTGACTTTGGAATGTGAAGGTGACAGCACTGACTTATGAGTTTAAGTCCTCAGTGGATACCACGGCTGGGTTTGTCCTGTGATGTTCGGCCTCTCTCACACTCTCACGCTCTTCCACATAACCAAGGACATGCATTGGTCTTAGGGGTGCATTTATTGACTATAAATGGCCAATAACACAAATAAGAAAATGAATGTAGTGCTAGACTTAAAGTTATCATGTTCCAACCAAGTGAATTAACCCAGGCCTATAAAGTAGGCCCTTATAACCAATCCTGGTTTTCTGAGCCAGTGTGATATAAAGAAGGGCAAGGCCTTTGAAGCTTGGTTCTGCCACTTAAAAGCTGTATGATATTGGGCAAGATATTAGCCTCATTGTGGCTCAGTTGCCCCATCATCAAAATGCCTCCTTAGTAGGATTCTTGTAAAAATTATGAAACATACGTGCACGGAGGAAAATATTATATATTGTTAATTATAAAGCCTTCTGCAAATATTAGATACCATTGTGCCTCGGGGGAGCCAGGTATCCCCTTTTTTAATTATCAGAAGGCCTTCCGATGATGGTACTTTCTACTCCATCCATCAGTGTGTGCAAGATTGTAAACATTGCTTCCCTTCCTTCAGCGATGTCATGGTGAGAGTTGAAATCGGTTTTCTTAGGGGTATTTACACACAGAAAACGGCAAGTGCTACAAATCACCTGACAGATTTGTAAACCCTGCAGGGCAGAGACTTTTTTCAGTATAGGGTTTTGTTCACTGCCTGGCACAGAGCCTGACACATATAAATGCTCAATAAAAATCTGTTGAATGGATGGATGAGTGGACGGCTGAATCACTTTAAAGATGCAGTGGGAAGACACGCTAGGGTTTGAATACTGACTCTAACCAATGAGCCCTTGGCCTTTCGAATCATCTCTCTGAGTTTCAGTTTCTTCACCTGTAGAATGGGTAAGTTAATACGTGCTTCATATAGGATTGATGTGATGATTGATTACGATAACATGAATAGCAGTTCACTGGGCAGTTAATAAATGTTAGGTGTCTTCCCTTCCTTCCAGAAGCTAATGGGTAGTTCTGTTCCTTCTCCTACTCATCCTCCTACTTCACTACACCCCCTGCTACCTCCCACTGTGTTTATATACACACTTATGTTTACCCACAAACACATATGTTTAACAACTAGCTGTGTAACTAACATTTCACACCAGGACACCAAGCTCAGCCAACACATTCAGATGCTAACACCTGTGATGGAGGCAGAAAGAATGGCTTCCATAAACCAATGTTGGATTTTGGAAATCGGAGTGGGTTATTCAGAAGGGTGATTCACAAATTTACTAATTGTCTCTTCCTGTTCCAGCTACAAGCTGGTGGGGATCTTTTATTCATTTTGCCTACCTGGTAGAGTTGCTGTAAGGTTCAAGTGAGAAGGTGCATAAAAGATGCTCTACACTTGCAAATTATACCTACTATTGGAGCAGAAAAGTAACATCAACGAATCCTAGAAGTTTTGAGCTGGAAGGGCGCTAAGATATTATTTCGTCCAACCCTGCTAATTCATAGATGAGCAACTTTCAGCACAGAGAAACAAAGTGACTTTTCCTGGGTCACCCAGTTTCATCAATGACAGAATGCATCCAGAATCTTTTACTTCAAACCCAGCACTCTTGTTCGTGTTAGTGCATACCCATATCTTCAATTGGAGAATGATTAAAACGACAACCGCTGAGAGGAAAGTGTGATCTGAACCACATACATGATTAAAAGAACAAGCAGATGACAAGATACATCAAGAAAGTACGCACACACTTTGAGTCAAATTAGCTCATTTCTGACAGATCGTTTTAATATTGTTTTGTCACCACAAAAATGCAATTAAAATTAGTTCGCAAAAAGGAAAACAAATGTCTTGAAAGAGTTTTGTAAAATGGCACAAAAAAAATCTCTTTAATGACTTAAAACAAGGGCGTACAGAGGAATAACTGGAGCCTACATTTCTTGGGATACAATGAATGCTTCTGGAGTAGAAGGGACAAATCTGACAGAACCACACACAAAAGCAAACATAAACTCCATGTGTATCGAATACAACATTTTCTAGCTCTTCTTCACGCACCAAGTTCTCTCATTCTGCGTTCTTGCACTCAGATGTAATCAATTTGAGCTTGTAACAACCAGCAGTTTAAGATCTCTGTAATGGTTTAGCCCACTGCTGTTCAACTGCCTGTAACTTCTGGAAATAAAGACAGCTAGTGAGGTACATGGTGAGGAGCGGGTGGCAGGAAACTCTCAAGGATAGAAGAGGGAAAAAGGGGAGAAGCAATCAGAAGCAGCCAGCCCTTTAGGCAAGAGATTATTTTATTAGCTTCTACTCAGGGGTGATATAAAAATATTTAACAACTAGTAAGGTACAGGCAGCAACTCAGCTAAACTGATGTTGACTATATATAATGCTGAAGCAGGGATCTGGAGGTCCCCAGTGTACCCGGCATTAACCAGTCCCCAGGGGAGGGATTGAGGTTGCTGGTGTGAGTGGAGGTGCAGGGCTTTCTGGAGGTCAGTTGGCCTGACCGGAAATAGTGCAATATTTTAACAACCCCAATGACAATACCAAGCTATTAGCTGTCTTCCATCCGTTTCTCCTCCTTACCTACCCCCTAAACTTCCACTTTGGTGGTTGCCAGATAGAAATCCCCTGGTCGCATAGTTGACAGCATCTCTCTGCTCTTAGCTTCAGGCAAAGGGTCCGCAGAGAGCAGCAAGTGAGGCGATTCACCCTGGGGAGTCCTCACTAACGCTGATTCTCTTATTTCAAGGGTGGCATGGTCAGGCTTCCAAGGGAGACCTGTGCTGGTGTTCATGAGTGAAGCAGACCAGGTCAGGACTGTGAGGAGCTGGACAGCAGTTTCCACCGAAGGAGCCCAGCCTCTCCACAGCTCCACCTTCATGGGCATACAGGCCTTGAGTGGCCTCACCGGATTTCTAAAAAGCAGCCAGAAATCCAGAGTGTTTAGGATTGGCAGTCCAAATCCACCAAGCAGCACCATGGAAGAAAGGCCTGGCAATCTGCTACTGTAAATATTAGGGCCCAGAAAACCCTACACAACAGGTCAACTGTGTAACACATGGAGTTACCATGAGTCAGAATTGACTCAAGGGCAGAAGCTTATTATTAACAACACTATGCAGGCACATTCCAGAAGGGTCAATGTGTGACTTCCCGCTTACCAAAAAACACTGTAGGGGCACAAGGCTGGAGAAGTTCTTCAAGGACAAGCTGAGGTTGGATCTTTTCCAGGTAGATTGTTTGTCCTTTCCACTGAGGAACCAAAAATCCATGTGTATCATGAGATTCAGGGGAAATTCATCTTCCCTGAAATTTCTACTCTGATCTTAGCAGTAATAGCTAATGGATCCTTTGTCTGCATGGCTGAACACTGTTTGGATGTGGTCTCCTCCCAGTCCCCATTTCAGAGACAGCTGCCTCTTGAAGAAAAGCCTCTTGCCCTTCCTTTACTGTTTTCTGCAGCAAGAGACTTCTCAGCTGCCTAGATGTAGCCAACATCTTGCAGATATAAAATGGAAAATGGGCATCTCATCAGAGAAGCAGCAGCTGTTATAAACCATCAGAAAACGAAATAATCATGCTTTAAAGCCAGATTTAGCAGTTCAAAAGACCTGCTAAGACAAAATTAGATGGAGACGAGAGTGTAGTTCTGTGACTGCATTGCTTCTATTGAACCCTCTAATTCATGGACGAACAACTTTAAAGCATTAAATGGATGAAGCTTTTTGAGAGGAAGAGCTTTCAGTGTTTCAACGCATGCTTGAAAAGGACGTGTAGATTTAGCTCATCACCCTTTTTATAAACCAATTTTAAGTAGTAAGCCTTATGTCAAAACTGTTATGACTTAAATAACAGGGATGATACACTTTTTTTCTTGACCTCCTATCCACAGAGGTTGCTGGGAGGTTCTCTTTTTTGGCAATTGTTCCATATTCTGCTTTCTCTAGATTGGAGCTAGTCAGGCAATATGCTCAGTTTTGTTAACTAAGGTGATATAAAGCTTGTACTCAAAGAACCTCTGGTTATTCATGTATTTTATAAGAAAACCCCAAACCCATGGCTGTCGAGTCAACTCTGACTCATAACAACCCTACAGGATAGAGTAGAACTGCCCCATGGGGTTTCCAAGGCTGTAAATCTTTATGGAAGCAGAATGCCACACCATTCTTCCATGGAGCGGCTGGTGGGTGCAATCCACCGACTCTTAGGTTAGCAGCCAAGCCCTTAACCACTGTGCCAGCAGGGCCCCTTTCATATAATTTAAGTTGTTTTTTTTTCTTTTTTTTTTCTCTCTTTTGAGCCAGCACTGGTAATTTCAGAAAATCTACTGGGCAAATTAGCAGAACTGAAGAATATCATTTCAATGACAGAATGGTTTTCTCCCCTGGCCAGCAGAAGCCTTCCTACAATTTGTTTTGGCTCTTTTTTTTTTTTTTTTAATTTGTTTTGCTTTATTTTGGAAAGTAAATTTGGAAGATAAGTTTGTAAAGTTTGTATTAAAAATATGCAGTTATTATAAGATTACCTCTCAGTCATCTGCTCTTAAAAACCGAAAAACCAAACCCGTTGCCGTTGAGTATTTCAACTCAAGGTGACCCAATAGGACAGCGTAGAACTGCCCCATAGGGTTTTCGAGGAACGACTAGTGGATTCGAACTGCCGACCTTTTGGTTAACAGCCGTAGCTCTTAAACACTGCGCCACCCAGGCTCCATTTTTTTTTTTCCTCTATAAAACTAAATAATTATATTTTTGCCAGTTTTTTTCATCTCTTATTCCAAATAATTTTCTTCACTCTTAGGATTTTTTTTTTTTTT
>NW_004443955.1:19859869-19912687 GCF_000243295.1 Trichechus manatus latirostris
ACTTAGTAGTCCAGCACTTAATCATTTGCACCACCCAGGGGCTCCTAAAAGTAAGTGTATGGATATCAAAGTCTACCTCTTATAAATGTTGGAGAACTGAGAACGGGATGTGGTAAGAGAGAGGTACTGGGAATTTGGGGGGTAGGCTTGTCCTGTTTACGGTCCCTTGATATGAGAAAAGGTTCAACAAGAATGTTTGGGGAGCATGCTGTCATTCTGAAAGCATTGTTCCTCAAGCGAATAGAAAGGAGTGTTTATATAAAGAAAATGGAAATCAGCCTCTCTTCTTTGGGTGTTTCCGACAAGAAAGAAGACATCAAATGTGAGAGTCTGACTTTAGAAACAAAGTCGGAAGGCCCAAGGTCTGAACCACATGAGGTCAGTGGGGCTAGGTTAGGCCTGGTACCCCAGTGGCTTCAAGAGGGCTTTTGAAAAGATGAGCCCAGGATGCCTTCTCATAGGCATTTAGGACAAGCTCGTCCACTGAGGAGATCAGCACCCACCTTAACCCACACCAATGGGTCACCAGTCAATCATGCCAACCAATATAAAGCTTGATTGTTTTTAAAGGAGTATTTGTGTACTTTGTTCCAGGCAAGGAACTCAAGTGACCCTAGACTCCAACGGCAAGTAGTCGTCCCCTGACCCAAATCGAAGGAACACTCAGGCAGCTGCCACTCGTCAGATTCCTTTCAGCAAAATAGTCATCAAAGAGAAATCATTTCGCTCACTCTCAGAGTATAGCTCTTTGGTAAAGCAGATGTTGAACAGCAGCCCAGCAACGTGGCACAACTGTTTAGGACAGGAAGCAGAGAAAAATAGATTCAACAGAAACTGCAGACGGAATTGAAAGAGGCAGAGCATAATTACCTGCATTGGAATGGAGCCTGAGTATCGGCACTAACATCGTTACTCATAAATTAAGAGGAGGATGATTTTCCCCTAAATACGCAGAGTTTTGCCCTGCAGTCCTGGCAATTCTAGAGAGGGCAATGGAGGTGGGGAGACTTTTAAGAAGGTGAGAAGGCAGAAAGACGAAATTAGGCAGACAGACATAGGGGCACCTTTCTTTATCAATATTCTTGGCCTCTGTCTGCTTCTCCAATCCACTTACTTTTTTGGCAGGCACCCGCATCACATTAAAAATTCATCCTGTAGTTCTAATATATTATCTCTGCATTTGCATTGGATGGCACCGTGGTCCTCACAGACACTTTCAAGGCAGGCTTACATGTTTCTCAGAGATACAGTAACTTTGTGGTAACAATTTTATATAGAACTGTACTAAGATTTCAGCTCCTATGATACTGACTTCTGTTGGGTGAGAGAAGTATTGAGTAGTGATTGAGGCTGGGTTTCCAAGTGAAGCGCCTGAGCTCGGATTCTACTTTTCCCACTTCCAGACTGGACGATGTTGGACAAGTTATTGAAGTACTTTGTTTCTTTACCTGTCAAATGGAGAACAGACAGATCATATTCATGGTGTGTGTCTATAGGTGTACACTGTAACAATTGCAAAGCAACATTCAGTAACTGTTAACCAACCAGTTGCCATCAAGTCAATTTCCAACTCATGGCGATCCTGTAGGTGTCAGAGTAAAACTGTGATGCATAGGGTTTTCGATGAAAACCTGCTGATGGAAACAGATTGCTAAGCATTTCTTCCAAAGAGGTTCTGAGTGCTGATATTATTATCATTAATTTTATGCCAAAATAAAAATCATGATCAATCAAAACCTCAAGGCCCTTTTGAACTTCCGTAAACCCCCTAAAGTCAACAGGTGTGGATTGAGGACTCTTTAAAGCCACAATCCCAATTAGGCCATAAACCTTCCCAAACCAAGACCAGGTATGTTGTCCATATCAACTGACCAAAACTCCAAAAAAACCCAAACCCACCACAGTCAAGTTCATTCTGACTCTTGGTGACCCTATAGGACAGAGTAGAACAGACCCATAGGGTTTTAAGACTGTAATCCTTAAGGAAGCTGACCTCCACATCTTTCTCCCATGGAGCAGCTGGTGGGTTCAAACCTCTGACCTTTTGGTTAGCAGCCAAGCACTGTGTCATTAGGGCTCACATCAACTGACAGTCAGGTCCATTTATAAGATTCTGTATGCCATACAAGTGGTGATGGTTAAAGGGTCTTATGAAACTGCAGAGGAGAAAAAGACAGAGGAAAAAAAAAAATTCTCTCAGACAAGTGACAGAATTCAGGATCCAAGCACGCCGTGATGCCCTAAGCTCAAAGTCTTTACAAGCTAAGTGGTTGATACGTTGCCTAAGATCGTCCACCAATATGGCCCTGAGAGAACAAATAATGGGCCTGGCAGTAAGAGGCAGAGAGAGAAAACACTTGGCTGAAAGATTGACTGATCTCACTGCAGATCAGATGGATGATTCTAAATGACCTGTAAAGACATTCCCGGAGCCCTGGGCTGCAGCATTAAGAGCGCAGACACCACTCGCACTTCTGAAGTAGTTATTAGTGACTGAAGTCACAGTTGTCAACTGCGACTTCAGTTTCAAGTAATGATTTAACAGCATCAGCGTAAGGAAAGGTTATATCTTGGCCTGTCTGGTGTACTACTGACACGTAAAGGAAATAATTGGTATATTTAGAGCAGAGAGAGAAGCCAGTGGGTAGAACAGGAGGGGAGGTCGAAAACTTAGGGTATAACTTCACTGTGATCATATGAAACAAAGCCAGGAATTCTTCCCGGGCTGTAGCACAGAGCTGTAACAACCACACACTCCCCCCAACACATGCACACAAACACCACCGGCCATCGCCAATCGGTTCGGTCTAACATTCAAACAAGTCTTCGGTGTTTCACTCGGATGACTGCAGAGCCACGAGAATCCCTCCCGATGCCTATACTTGCCACCGGAACGCGCTGCAATTTTAGGAATATTACAATGAACAGTGAAAGAAATGTGCTTTCCCAGCAACTTTGGGGGTGTGAGAGGTCTGTGAATGGCGTGGTTAGACCTTCTTGTTCTGCTTGCTGCTCTGCAGCTTGACACAAACCGTCAATAAGACATGTGGCTCCCACACCCACCTGACTATCGTCACGTTTCCATCAGCACAGCTTGATTCTGGGGAGGTGCTGAAGGATCCTGTTGGCGGGAGGGTTGCTGGAGACATACTGCAGGCGAGGAGGAAAACGTCTGTGAGTGTGTGTGTGTGTTCGTACTCATATGTGATTAATTCCTCCATGCCATACAGAGCTACCTCTGCCTTAACAAAAGTAATACATGTAAATGATAAGTCTGTTGTCAGATTTATCTAGATTTTGATCCCAAGTGCCTTTTGATTTAACCATGTTGACACCTGGGAGGTTTGACGTCAGAAGACATTATTTCTAGGATTTTTTTTTTTTTTTTTGAGAGCTCAAAATACAAGGAATTTTTTTAACCCTTGCAAATCTCCTAAACACCAATATTGAAGGTATTGATTTATTAAATATTAAAGGATTAAAGGATTTGTGTTACTATTATGTTTTCCTTCCTTTCTCATTTCTTTTCTTCCTTCCTTCCTTTCTGCCTTTTCCTTCTGAATAGAATTTCCTCTGCTTATCTAGCTCCTGCTCGTGGCTATCAGTTTGAAGATACAGAATAATAATATGCATTTAAATGCCACCATTCATCTCAGTGGATCATAAAGCACATTAATAGGTTGACCTGGACATCAGGAAAAATCCAGAAAATTGTCCCAACTTCTCACAAAATGGATCAACCTTTGGTTTGGATGAGAGCAGCTGTGTTAGAAATAAAAGCACCTTGGCAGATTAGAAGGATGTTCTCCTAAATCACTCCTAGGTGCCATTGATTGAAATTATTCAGATGGGGATTTGACAAGCCAAGTTAAGTATACAGTCTGACTCCTGTGAAAAGCGTCCAGGGAATCATTGTAATTCACCACTGAGAGGGTCTCAGGCTTTTATATTCTCTGGGAAACCACCTAGATAAGGTTAAAAGCATAAAATAGAAAAGAAATAATAGAACCAGTGACAAATGAAAAAAAAATCATCCAAAGGTTGGCCTGACTTGCAATCTGGCATCTCTCCAGAGAAAGATAACCCATCACTGACAAGGGCATCCCTGAGCCAAGCTGGTTTAATCAGGTGTACCTTGGGGGCCATTGTTATGTAGAACAGGCACAGCGCTCTACTGAGCCAGCAGAGCTGCCTCCCCTCTCTAATGGTAGGGTATTCATCTGGGAGGTGTTAAATCTGCAGTCTATTCCTACAGGGACTTCATGTTCCCCATAATTAATTCCTCCACTGGATGTCTATATAACTCCATACTCTAATGGTCATTATGAACTGGTGTGATAGCTCCTGGAGACAGCTCCAAGGCTTCCAGCATGGTGGTTGGGAAGGCCCACGGAGATCAGCTCAGCATGGCCTGGAGGAGAAGGTGGCTTTAACTCCCCAAGCACATAAACACACACACATGTGAGGAGGCCCACTCAGGAGAACTGCTGAGATTGCTTTTATTTTGGCATAGGAAATGCTTGTCAGCCACATCAGCTGATAGCATCCACAGAGCTGCAAGAAGGAAAATGAACTGCATTACAACGAACTCAGATTTCACCACTGAAAGCTGCACACTGACATTTATATTAGCTTAGTTTGACATGACCTGGCAGTTCAGACTGGATGAAGAGGAACTATCTTCCTGGTTCACCCACCCCATTCCATAAGGTGCACTTTTTATCCCCGGTCTGTAGAGGCAATAGATCATGCAAAATGTTGCAATTTCCTGCTGGCTGTTTTTGTGGAATGCAGAAATCTCTGGAAGCCAAAAGCATTTTGTTTTCTAAAGAATTTCTAACTACAGGAGGGAATTATCCATGCATCAAAAGCATAGAGAAACATTCTAACTAAAACAGTGGTCTTCAAACAGCACCTGGGGTGCTGGGTTAAAATGCAGATTTCTGAGCCTGTAAGCCACATAAGCAAATTCACCAGGGTCTGGAAATCTGCATATATAACAAATAGATTCTCATGACATCATAGCCATTATTACAAGCATTAATAGGATATTAGAGAAATTAATAGAAATTCCTGAGTGGCACAAAACATTAAGCACTCAGCTACTAACCAAAAGGTTGGAGGTTTGAATCCATCCAGAAGTTCCTTGGAAGAAAGTCCTGGCAATCTACTCCCAAAAGATCACAGCCTTTAAAAACCTTAGGGAGCACAATTCTACTCTGAAACACATGGGATCACCATGAGTCTGAATCTAATCAACGGCAACTGGTTTTACAGATATTAATAGGATAGAATCATTTATTACTTTAAAATTTATTATTTTAATAATATCATTAGCTTAATAATAATATATTTTTAAATCATACTATTGTTACTGAATACCAAAAAAAAGAAAAAACTGTTGCCATCGAGTCGATTCTGACTCATAGCTATCGTTTAGTGAATATTTATTGCTGGTCAAGCTAGGACTCGTTCTCCACCACCTGTCTGTCAGTTTGTTGTACTGTGGTGGCTGGGGTGTTGCTATGATGCTGAAAGCTATGCCACCGGTATTTCAAATACCACTATGATGGACAGGTTTCAGTGGAGATTCCAGACTAGGACTAGGAAGAAAGGCTTGGTGATCTACCTCTGAAAAGTAGCCATTGAAAATTCTATAGATTACAACAGAATGCTGTCCAATATAGTGCTGGAAGATGAGCCCCCTAGGTTGGAAAGCCTCAAAAGACAGTGGCTGCAACAATGGACTCAAGCACACCAAAGGTTGTAAAGATGGCGCAGGACCTGGCTGTGATTAGAACTTAGATCCCTCATCTCAATTCCAAGATCTTCCAGGCTAATGAAATAACCATACTACTCATAATAATTGCAGGTCTTTAGCAAGGATTACCTAATATATCCCCATGCTTACCCTATAAAACAGGTAGTATATTTTAAAATCATTTTACCAATGAAGAATTTGAAGATTAGTGAGTTTAAGTAACTTGGCCTGTGGTCACCGTCCTAGTAAGTAGTGGAGCCTGGATTCAAACCCAGGGACTCTAACTCCAGGACTCATTCTCTCAGTCATCATATGATAGATTCATTTATCCAACCATTTTAGAAGGATACATTGAATGTCCGTTATCTACCAGGCCTCGGTCCAGGTGATGAGGATTCAGTGATGTTCAAGGCACAGTCCCTGATTCTGTAGCCTATGGTAGAAAGAAGTAGAAATTACCCCCATCCTGGGCAATGGAACATAGGATCATAGCAAGAGGAGAACATAGACAGACTTCTCCTGGTGCAGTTAGGGTAAACTTCCAGAGGAGGATAACACAGACAAAAAAGTGAGAAGGGTGAAGATAGAGGGAAGAGAGTCAAGCAGGAGGAACAGCACGTGCAAAGGCCCAGAAGTGAGAACAGAGTTGCAGAAGTGGTTAGGCAAATACACTTTGAGGCTATGCACTTACTCATGCCACTGCCCAGCAAATGAATTGAAATCCACAGCTCAGCTACTCAGTAAGAATTGCTAAACCACATGACTCACCGCAATTAATTAAATATGGACCTAGAGGATTTGCTCAGCTTCATAATTTAGTGAGAATAATGTTGTCCTCCAGAGAGGTGATGTGATAGAGTAGAAAGAATGTTACCTTTGAGTCACAAAGATCTGTATCGAGTTCTCTCCTGCCCCTTTTACTTGCTGGGTAATATTGAGAAAGTGATTTAACCCTTCTCATCCGCAGTTTCCCCAACCATGCATGAGAATAATAAATCCTACCTTCCCGGGTTCATGGGATCCCTGGTGGCGAAGTGGTTAAGAGCTCAGCTAAGGCAGTTAGAATCTACCAGCTGCTCTTTGGCAAATCCATGGGGCAGCTCTACTCTGTCTATAGGGTCGCTATGAGTCAGAATCAACTCAACGACAATGAGTTTGGTTTTTAATTTCCAGAGTATGTGAGCATTAGCGATAATGTATTTAAAGATCTGACACAAAACACAAACAGCCAAATTACACACTGGGAAAATGTCTTTTGAGACACGTTTGACAAAGCATAATTTCATGAATATAGAAAATGTCTCTACAAGTCAATAAGAAAAAGACCATCCATCAAAGCTGTAAAAGAATGGACAAAGGATACAATCTCAGAGAGTTCGTAGAAAAGGCAACACAAAAGGGCTATAAATCTATATATTGTTGTTAGGTGTCGTCTAGTCGATTTTGAGTCATAGCAACCCCATGTGACAGAGTAGAACTACCCCATAGGGTTTTCTAGGCTGTAGTCTTTTCAGGAACAGATTACCAGGTTTTTCTCCCATGGAGTTGATGGGTGGGTTCAAACCGCCAACCTTTCGGTTAGCAGCTCAGAGCTTTACCTTTGCGCCATCTGGGCTCTCTCTCTGTTTCTCTCTCTCTCTCTTTCTATATATACATATGTATGGACATATATATATATATATACACAAGTATACACACATATACGTATATATACATATATGTTGTTGTTGTTGGGTCCTGTCAAGTCTATTCCGACTCATAGCAACCCTACATACAATATAACGAAACACTGCCCAGTCTTGCACCACCCTCATAATCATTGCTATGTTTGAGCCCGTTGTTGCAGCCACTTGTCAATCCATCTCGTTGAAGGTCTTCTTTTTCACTGACCCTCTATTTTACCAAGCATGATGTCCTTCTCTAGGGACTGGTCCCTCCTGATAACATGTCCAAACTACATGTGACAAAGTCTCACCATACTCGTTTCTATGGAGCATTCTGGCTGTACTTCTTCCAAGACAGATTTGTTCATTCTTCTGGCAGTCCATGGTATATTCAATATTCTTCACCAACACCATAATTCAAAGGCATCAATTCTTCTTCGTTCTTCCTTATTCATTGTCCAACTTTCCCATGAATGTGAGGCAATTGGAAATACCATGGCTTGGGTCAGGTGCACCTTAGTCTTCAAAGTGACAGCATTGCTTTTGAACACTTTTTGAGTGCTTTCCAACTGAGGGGCTCATCTTTCAACACTACATCAGATAATGTTCTGCTGCTACTCATAAGGTTTTCACTGGCCAATTTTTTTAGAAGTAGATAGCCAGGTCCTTCTTCCTAGTCTGTCTTAGTCTGGAAGCTCCCCTGAACTCAGTCCACCATGGGTGCCCTGCTGGTATTTGAAATACTGATGGCATAGCTTCCAGCATCACAGTAACATTCAAGCCATCACAGTATGACAAAGTAACAAATGAGTGATAGATATATACATACATATAAATATATACAAACATATATATGAGTTTTACTCTCATTCATATTAAAAATACAGTGGAGTACATAATTTTCCACCTTTCAGATTATCAAAGTTAAAAAAGTTTATCATCACTCCATGTTGGGGTGGGGGTCAGTTATGACAATACCTATAAAAACTTTTAAAAACTACAAGCTCTGTGACCCATCAATTCCACTTTTAGAAATCTATCATGCAGATGTACCGACACGTGTGTGCAAAGAAGTATATACAAGATTGTTCAATGCAGCATATTTTGAAGGAGCAAATGATTGGAAACAACTTAAATGCTTATCAAAAGGAATCTGATTAAGTATGTCATGGTAGAGGCTAACAAGGTACTACAAAGCAGCTGCCAAAGTGAATGAACAACCCGTTCATGAATATATTTTACGTGGGATGATCTCTAAGTAGGCAACTATTAGTATGAAAGAATGTGTTTACACGTGTATGCTTTTAGAGGGATAGAAGATCTGCGAAATCATACACGATGACCTGGTGACATTGGTTTCCTCTGGACAGGGGAGCTGAATGACTAGAGGAAAGAATGGGTGGGAGAGTTTTTACATTTTGAATTTTGTACCCATTAATTACACAAGTACTTTTAAAGGAGTAAAATTTTTAAGAATATCACAGAACATGAAGACCTGATACATGGCAGGCCCTGCTACATGCAGCCTGATCTTGGGTGCGTTATTCGAAAGGTGGAAGGAAATTGAACATCCACACTCTCGCCCTGTGTCCCTTGTGATGAATGTCCCTTTCCACACTCTGGGACAGCCTATCATTGATAAAGAGGTGCCATAAGTAATACCGGAGCAGAACAAAATGAGTCAGGCTAGTTCATCACCTATGCTGTTTAACTAAACTTCGAGCTATGAGCCAACGCGTCTGTGGACAGAAGCAGCAAGACAGCCTTTTGTTCTAACTGCAAATTCCAGCCCCTTCCACCACTTGCTGTGTGACCTTCGGCAACTTACTTAACCTCTGTGAGACGTACTTCCTTCAGCAATAAAAAGAAGATAGTCATTTTACTTATGAAGAGAGTATTGAATGAAATGATGAACATATAGCCCAGCAACGGACAGACAACGGTTGCTCGATTTTGCCACCACCCTCAAGGGGAAAAAAAAAAAACAAAAGTTTAACCTATTTACCTTGTGTATGCCTTCTCCTTACAGATATTGTCAAGTACTCTACAGTTTTAGATATTGTTTTTTCAAAGTGCTAATACAGGCATAGACCCCTCTTCCCGGCTCTAGCTCAGACTCAGGCACTAACTTTCAATGTGATCTTGGAAAAGTCACTTATTCTGTTTCAGTTTGTTCCTCTGCAAAATGGTAATAATCATAATGGCATCATCTCACAGAGTTGCAGCTCTCAAGTGCATGCGAAAGCATAAATTTACACATAGCAATTGAAAGTCAAAATCTTTTAAAACCTAAGGCAGGGCAACTGATTTACATTATGTACAACGCCCATCCCCAGGCTGAGTAATGGGCTGGGTTATTGTGCAGAGAAGGCCAAGCCATAGGTACTACCCCCCATCCCTCCAATAAGCCCCTCTTGTAGTAAACAGAATACTCTTGTACGATATTCTTAATATACTGATGTAAAGTCATATTTTAGTGAGTAATTGGCAAGCAATTGTGAGAGAGATTGTTATGTGCAGATCTGAATACTAGATGAAAGAGGTAATGATTGGATCTGGGGCTAATAAGGGAGCAGTGGAAAGGGAAGAAAGAAGCAAAGAAGAAAAGAAAGAGAGAAGGAAAATGAGGAGCAGGGAGAGGGGTGAGAGAAGAGGGGAGAGGGAAGAGAAAATAACCACAGCAATTACTCTGCAGGATGTACAGCCAGGCCATAGCCCAGAGATTCACAAAGAATGCTGAGACTGGGGATTCCAGGGCCCACCTGCTGCAAATTGGTCAGGCTAGTTTAGGGGAAGTGTGAACATGGCTGACAGAGGTCCAGCTGTGTAGGAGAGGCCCACATCCTCGGCAGGTAAGCAGGGGGGCACTGAGAGCAAGAGTGCAGTTGGTGTCATGTGACTGAGCAGAGGCTTATGGAACTAAGGAAAATTCTGTTAGATTGAGTTTCTCAGCTGCTCAGACTAGATTCTGTACCTAGTCTATAGGAGTATAATTTCTTTACCTAGTACAGTTAATTAACTTCTGAATCCCCACAAATATTAACTCGGCACTCATGATGGAGCCCTGGTGGAGCAGTGGTTGAGAGCTTGGTGGAACCAAAAGGTCAGCAGTTCAAATCCATCAGGTGCTCCTTAGAAACTCTATGGCCATCCTATAGGGTCACTAAGAGTCAGAATCGATTTGATGGCAATGGGTTTGTTTGTTTTTGTTTTTTTCGCTCTCATGATAACTGAGCTGAGTGTTTCATGATAATGATTTTCCACTAAGGGTGACTATCCACAACCGTCAGTCAGTGTATGGTACTATGGTAGCTTGCATGTTGCTATGATGCTGGAAGTTACGCCACTGGTATTTCAAATACCAGCAGGGTCACCTATGGTGGACGGGTTTCAGTAGACCTTCCAGACTATGACAGAATAGAAAGAAAAGCCTGCTGATCAACGTTCAAAAATTAGCCAATGAAACCCTATGGATCACAACAGAATTTTGTCAGGTACAGTGCTGGAAGATGAACCACCTAGGCTGGAAGGCACTCAAAATACACAGTGACTGCAACAGTGGACTTGAGTATGCCAGGAATCATGAAGATGGTGCAGGGCTGGGCAACGTTCTTTTCTGTCGTACATGGGGTCGCCATGAGTCAGAGCCAACTTGGCAGCAACTAACAACAACAAGGGTGACTATATCGTGTGGATTTTTTTTAGGATAATCCTAATTTCAGTTATACTACTCTTTTGGTCGCATGAACCATTGGAATAACTTAGAAATTCCAGTACCTGTGCAAATTCTGACTAGGTTAATCAATTCAGAAGCCATTATATTAAAAATTGTGCACATGTTACAAATGATTCCCATAAAAGAATCCATGTTTGGAAAATATCTGACTACTCAAAAGACCGCCAGTACTTACTCAGACATCGATGGGCAGGTCTGTGTATGATTGTCTTGTTACCACTCATCTTGGAACAGAATTATTTGGACAACCTGCAAAAATGGAAGCCCACACGATTGGAGCTGCAAGGCCAAGCAGATTGAGAACGATATCAAGAGAAAGTAAAGTTTTTCAGTTGTTTCTGTAAACACTGTTGCTGTGCCTTTTAATCAAATCATTTAAAGTCTTCCAGTTTAATTAATTATTACATTTTATTTTAACAACAAATACACGTAAGGGGCAGGGAAAGAAATATATTCATGATAGGAATATTATTCAGGAAAATTATGCATTAGGAAAGAATTTGTGTACTTATGTTCTCATTTATGTGTTTATAGTCTCAATTCAGAAAATATCATTCCCCAGACTTTAGCCTAAAGAAAGGCATCCTAAGTTTGTAAGTTATGGCAGCAGATAAGGCAGACAGTGGAGCAGGCTGAGGATGTCAACCCAGCATGGTTGGACTGTGAAACGTGGGATAAGCAGCAGGTCTTTTTGGATGACAGCTCAATGCGAAATGAGAAACCAGCCTCCATCCTGCTCCTACTGCCTGATGTCAACATCAGAAAATGCTCCATCACACAGTTAGTGAGATGCTAGAAGGCACAGCCTGATGGACACAAAGTCTGAACTTGCTTCCCCTGGAGACTGTCCCTCCAGGTCATGGGTGAGGGATACTGGCAAGGGTCGCTGAGGGGGGCCGCGGGAGTGCAGCTGCTTGCTCACAATCCATCCGCTAATCAACAGGACTCAGCTTCAAGGGGTTGTCATGCCAGCTCTTTCACCAGCTCTCACTGAACAGGCAAAAAGCAAAGCCCACAGAAACACCCTTGTTTTTAAAAGATCCGAAGCTGTATGGGAAGAAAGCACTAAGAAAAGGATTAAAGCAAGGGTCCACTTGGATGGTGGGTGGACCAAACTAGCTGGTCATGGTCAGCCACACCTGAGTCCTTTGCGGAGATTAAAATAGCTGTGGTTAACAGTTGTTCAATGAAAGGGGAAGATAGATATATGCATGGATGGTTGGATGGATGGATGGATGGATGGATGGAGAGATAGTTGGATAGATGATGGATGGACAGACATATTGTGTATTTATATTTATAACTTTATATTTACATCAGTACCTACAGTTTTCTCTGTTCTTACACACGCAGTCATGCTTAAGGCACACCAATTCAGGCAGTGAACACATTAAAAATAAACAAAACAACAACAACAAAAACAGTTGCTGTTGATTCCAACTTATGGCAACCCCACATGTGCAGAGGAAAGCTGAGTTCCATAGGGTTTTCAAGCCTGTGACCTTACAGAAGCAGATTGCCAGACTCTTCTTCAGCAGTACCTCTGACTGGATTAGAACTACCAAACTTTCAGTTAGTAGTTGAGTACCTAACTATTTGTGCCACCCAGGGACTCAGTCAGAATGTTTGACTTCCCTCACTGATGGCTTCAGAAGAAAATACTGCCTTGTGGCTCTCTGCACATTGGTGGAGGTGCACATTGGCCTCCCTGGATTTTTGGGTAGCTGGATCAAGGGAGTGACCCGTCTTGCTGCTGGGAAAGGAGCCGTCAGCTGCAATGTGCCCTGTGCTTTTAGCAGGTGCTTCAAGGCCAAAGGTATTAAAGCTGATTATTTTCTTGCTTCCCTCAGTACTGCATTTTCCTTCTCATCGTCCACCCTGGCCTCCTTCCTCTGCTTCCCACCTCTCCGTCTCATTTATTTATTTTCAGTGATGACTAGCTGGCCTGGAAGCGGGGATGTCAAGCTAAGACTGCAAAGCTAGCAGTTCACAAGCCCTTCCAGCTGGAAAGAAGTAGCACCTGGTGGTGGTCCTCCCATGTGGAAAAAAGAGATATGCTTCTCTTACGTTTGTCTAAACCGATTACACACATGTAAGAAAATTATTTCTGACACCTACTACATTTGTCCTGATTTGTTGCCCATCATGGAAACAAGAAAGAAAGAAAACATTAATAGGGCATGGTCACATGCAATTCCATGTGCTCACATAGGGTCTGAAATTAGAGACTGAATTAATGATTTTATTTATTGAGATATCAGATACTTAGGTTTGAGCAAGGCACCATGTTATACCTGTACATCTGCGTTCTCTGTTCAACAATAACAACAGCGCGGATGCTTTAATGCTCCAGGGGCTCCCTAAATATTTCTACTAGTTTTGATTCCATAAACTTCTAACAGAGCAGAATTTTTAAAAATGAGAAAAAAAAAGTTACCATCAAGTTGATTCTGACTCAGGGCGACCCCATGTGTGTCAGAGTAGAACCGTGCTCCATAGAGTTTTTAATGGCTGTTTTTTCAGAAGTAGATTGCCAGGACTTGAACCTCCAACCTTTCAGTTAGCAGCCGAGCGCGTTAACTGTTTATACCACCTAGGGTCTCCAATACAGCATTTGTCAAATACAAATGTCAATAGGGAACAGGAATATTCCAGGTGAAATCTGTCAGTAAAAATAACAACTAATATTGTTGAGTGCTTAAGTGTTCCTAATTGCTTTGAATGGATTATCTTTAAACTTTACAATAACCTTGGGAGATTAGAATTCCGACTACAGCTTCATTTTAGGTAATTGTTGCATATACAGCAAGTGAAGTAACATTGCATTTTATCAGTTTTATTTCTAACTGATTTCATGATTACCATCACATTTAACCGTTTGTTTCATTGTTTCACTGTGAAATGCACGAAACTGAGGTTCAGAGCGGTTAATGGCATCTCTTGGGGATACAATGTGGACCCAGGGTATAACCCTCCAGGTCCACTTCCCTTAAACACCACGCTGTCCTGTGTCTGCAACAAAGGACTGGTGAAAATGGCGCTGGACCAGGCAGCATGTCGTTCTGTTATACATGAGGTCGCCATGAGTCGCAGCTTAATCAATTGCAGCTAACAGCAACAATAACATCCTGTGTCCCATTATTTTTAACTGATAATTGACCTGGGTGAAGCATTAATCTGACACCTCTATTGGTTTTGCAGAGCATAGAAAAACCAAAACCCAAACCCATGGAGTTAATTCCGACTCTTAGCAACCGCATAGGACAGGATAAAACTGCCCCATATGGTTTCCAAGGAGTGGCTGGTGGATTCCAGCTGCTGAGCTTTTGGTTAGCAGTCTGGGCTCTTAACCACTGCTCCACCAGGGCTCCAGAATATATAAAGGCAAATTAAAATTTTGTTCATTTATTTTTATTTAACCCATCTTGAAGGTAAGAGGCATTAGGCAATTTTATAATTGATAATACTACCGTGAGAAACCAAGACAGGGAGATTTTGGATTAGGTCTTGAACTTAGAGTTCTAATTTCAAGGAAAAGGATTAATTCCATTTTCTTGAAGTCCAGTTCCTACTTAGGAAAACAGTAATTAGGTAGGAAGAGAATCAAAATGGAAACAAAGAGAAGACCAAACTTGGCATAATTCTATGATACTGTATTAGGCCAAGTTACATCAGCCCAAGTTACACTGTGCCAAGTTCGGTCTTCTCTTTACTTCCATTTTGATTGTCTAGATGATTTGCTTCCATTAAATATTCTCTAGATGATAGACTTCCTGCAAATTCTGTTTCCTGGGATCCTACATTTGAAAACAGACTTAAGAAAAAAATTATACTATGAGAACTTTAGTGACTAGCAACCCTCTTTGATTCTATAAAATGCAAGAATCTCTCTCACATTCTAATCAAGCTTCATTCCTCGGATAGAAATGTCAACGGAAACACAGGTACTCCAGAATCACGCTAGGTAGATGCATACATCTGCTTTGACTTTGAGGCGTGATTCTCTTGCTGACCCGCTCTGTCTGTCACCACGAAACTGCTTGCATTTCACGGTGAAACAATGAAACAAAGGCTGAAATGACCTACAGCCTTGTGACAGTAATCATGAAATTGGTAAGAAAGAAAACTAATCAAATGCAGTGTTACCTCAATTGCTGTAAATGTAACAATTACCTAGACCAATTTAACAAGTTACCTAGCTCGGTGTGTAAAAACTATGTTTTGTGGAATACTAGTCTATCAAAATTTTCCAGGAAAAATGTGTGTCCCCGAATGAAGTACATTTAGAGAATGCCACACATTCTTCTTGGAATCCATTGTGTACTACTTATCAGAATTAAAAAGGCAGGTTTAATATCCACAGTGGCGTAAGAAAGGCCCTGAGAAGACCTGCAGTAAAGAAACTCCCTTAGCTTTCTTTAAAATAATGTTTCCCAAAATGATTTGTGTTTTTCAGGCTATGTCCGTAGATAACCTTGTCCACTCTTGGAAAGTCTTCACATCTCAGTGTTTCAGATGAGTGGAGGTGAAATAGGGGTAGAAGGGCTTGTCTTTGCTCCCTCCCCTCCCATATTTGTTTTACTACCAGAAGCCCCTCAAAGTTACAATAGGCTCCCTGACTTTATGGAGCATCCTATACAGGAGGATAGTCAGTCTTGCTTCCTAGTAGCTTTGGATCAGCCTGGGCCATTTATTCCATATCAGCCTGCTGTGTCCCCACCCCAGTATTTGGGCATTTCCGGGCTATTGATATAGATAGTTCTGGACTCTCTTGCTTTGGCCCTACATATACCTTCTGCCTCTCTTTTCATGTCTCTTCTTAGCCTCTGGCCATTTGGCTTGATTTGCTATTTCTGACTCAAGTTTGCCCTTGGACTTAGGTTTGCTCTTGATGCTTTTTTTCTGGGCCTGGATTTACTCTTGGCCTCTGGCTTTGGCCATGGCAGGCCCCTCCTGGCAACTCACCCAATGAAGTCTCAGGCCCAGGACCCAACCAATGCCTGGCTGTCACAGACCAGGGCTCCTAATCATTGTTCTTCCCAAAGGAAAAGCAGAAACCACTACATCAATGTGGAAACAAAATCACTGGGCCAGTTGTCTAGAGATCCCAAGCCTGTTCTGGATGCTTGCCACTAATGACCTGTAAAGCCAAGCACTACACATTTTTCCTAATCCTCGGTTTATTGATCTGTAAATTGGTAACTTTCTTACCTAGCTTTCTTATAGCACAGGAAGAAGAAAAAAAAAAAGTGTCATACAAAATCAGAGTCTTCTAACTTTTAATGTATCCTTGCCTCTTTCTTCTGTACATAGTTGGTCAAAATATTTGTGTAACTCTTAAGAGCTTGCAAAATGATGTCGCACACATGTTTTCATTTAATTCTCATCACTTCCAGGCAAGATAGAGATCGTGATGTTGACCTTGCAGATAAGAAAACTGAGACTCTAAGAAATTAAGTGTGTTTCTCAAAGTTGCGTGGCTGGTAAGAAAGGGGCTGGTTTGAGGCTCCAGTGTCTCATGTCAAGGGCAGGAGTGTTGCCACTGGGCTCTCCTGGCCACAAGTGACTTCTGTGTTGACACCCTCAAGAAGCAGGCACTTTGCCAACAAGGGACTTGGTGCTGTTTTTGTGTAAAGCAGGCCAAATCACAAGCTTTTCACACAATACATACTCCCTAAATAAAGAAGAGACAATCACACAATTTACTGCTGCTTCCTTCTAGTTGAAAAGAAAGATGAAACAAAATGCCTTTATCGACTTTTATACCAAAAGCTATATTGCCCCTAAACACCTGTATTTTCAGTGGTGGTGGGTTCAGCTAAGTTCTGGTTAATAAGTGCTTTGCTTTTTGAGGTAGGGATAAAACATCAAAATGTTCAGTCATTCATTTTTTTATTCATTTGTTGATTCATTCAATGCATATTAAAAGCTTACCCTGTGCCAGCTGTTCCAGGGTAACATACAGAGACGGTCAAAAGAGAAAGATTTCTTCTTCTCATAGAACTTTCCTTCTAGTGGGGAACTAGGTAATAAATGAATAAACACACAAACAAATGAGATTTTTTTTATTAAGAAGTTTAAGAAGAAAATATGGCAGAGTAATGGAGAGAGCCACTGCTGGGAGTGGAGGAGTAGAGCAAACATTGGTGATTAGGATGGTCAAGGAAGGTCCCATGGGGAGAATGATACAAAGGAGGCAGCCTGGTACCTGCAAACCAAGAGAGTGGACCAACAGCAAAGAAGAGTTGGGCCAGGTGTTCGCTTGGGTAGGTTCAAGTTCACCAAGCTGCACTCCCAAAATACTGGGTCAGAAAGTGATGCTCCCGGTTCTTCTGGAAAAACATAACACAGGCCAATCAGAAATCAACATTTATTTGCTGGCAAGGGGAAAGGGAAAAAGGAGTTTGGGAGGAGAGGGGCAGACCTTGCATTCTTCACCTGGAAGGCTTCCATGTTAACTGTTGAAGGGAGAGTAGAAAGACAGGAGCAATTATCTTCATAAGAAGGGGCCGGGATGATCTGCTCACCCAGCCTGAAACCTCTTCCAAGGTCAGTGGTTGCGGCCTTTTGGCACCATTAACCATGCTCTTGTTTGTGCAGTTTGCATTCTGACTGCTGAGGAGTTTTAAACTATTCAGTGAATGTCTTCTGTCATGTTCATTTTCAAAAGGATATAATTTCCCATCCAAACTGTAACATACCAACTTTCAAAGGAAGCTGCTGTGGGTAGGTGGTGATGGCACTGTGTTTCCTAACTGGTGATTAGCAAATTTATTGCATGACAAACCATTTTCAGTGCAGTTTCGAAAAATAAAAACATGCTTCTTCCTGAGTAATTAGTTGCTCTTTACCGCCAAAAAACTGTAATTTTTATTCCTTTTACACAAACCCATTTATTAGCAGAGAGAGAGCTCACAGGCATTTATGCTTTTGTATTTATACTGCAAAGAAGACACAGCATCGAAAACCTGCTATGAGAATTCTGAATGCCGTTATATTTTAAAATCCATGTTAATTACGGATCCAGTTATTCTTAGAAAAGACAGGAATTGCAGCAGGGTGGTGGTGGGGGAGGGCTTCATGTATAAATTGCCTCCCAAGGACCCCACTGAAATTTCCATAACATTCAGCACATGACACTGATGTGTGAAAATTGACATGAAGATTTGAAAATTGGGACTGAGGGAGCCCAAGCATAAAATAACTTCAATTTTGCGCTCTCTCTGTCTCTCAGAGGAATAGCGTGTAGGACTGACCAACACAACACAAACAAGCGACGGAGGGAAAAAAAATCCAGAGAGAAGGATAGGAGTTATTAAGGCGAAAACACACTTCTCACTCACAGAGAGAAAGGATGATCAATGGATTTAGTCACAGAGAAATTCAAGCAGAAAATTGCTGTTGTTTTTTATCTGAACAGCAGAAAGTTTAACCAAACCAGAACTCTCAAGTCCAAGGAAGGAATTGACAACTACCTGTGAACAAAGCAAGAGGAGATGGGTCTCTGAGCCAGAGGAAAATGGTCAAGTTCCCTTACTCTTCAGTTATATCAAGAGTAGATGTTTGATAAAAGTCTTGCATCTGAAATGTCCCAGGTTAGTATCTGTCACAGCCCCAAATAGTTTCAAAGCATATGAATAAACAATCTCCTCGGTTCCAATGCTTGCCCTTGGATGAAAAGATTGCCCCCAAATAGAATCTAGAATGAATTGAAAACCTACATAGTCCATGGACAGTTGACCTGCGAAGAGTGACAAATGTGAAATCATTACTGACGAAATGGAACCTACCACCAATTCCTCACCTGATAAAAATGTTTAAAGAGGGGGTCACATCACACTGTTTTGGCAAGTGCACTTTTGAAGCTTGAAGAAACAGAACCTTTTATTTACCTGAGCCTTCGGCCCTCCAAGTTTTTATTTTTTTTTTAAGGATTCCCATGTAATTTATTTCTTCAGTAATGCCATAATTTAATGGTTTGCTGTTGTTGTTCGTTACCATAGAGTCAGCCCTTGACTCATGACAACCCCACTCCCAGTGGAATGAGATGCTGCCTCATTCCGTGCATCTCCATGATTGACTGGGGATCGGGTCATTGTTTTCAGTGGCTGATTTTCAGAAGTAGATCACAAGGCCTTGCTTCCTAGTCTGTCTTAGTCTGGAAGCTCCACTGAAACCTGTTCAGCATCACAGTGACACTCAAGTAGAGCTTTTGCTTGGCATCAATTATAAGTTGCTTTTGAAACAATTCAGTATTACATCACCAGCTGGGAAGATTACTGATCTCTCTATTCCTTTGGGGTGACTACCCTCAGAGCACAAGTTCCATGCAATTCCAATCTGTGTTGTTATATATATCCATACAGCAACACAGACAGGGGCTCCGTCTAATACAGTACTAGCTAATACAGTATTGCCATATTTGTCCCGGAAATCAGGTGCACATTTCTGGTGGCTCTCCTTGCCGTTGTTGGATGAACGCTTTGAATATGAAGATGACTTCGTGTGTTTTTGGACAAGGGAAATATGAAGATGAGGATAGAATTGCGGCAACTGCAGCTGCTGGTTTCGTGCAATTTCGAGGCAGGTACCCATGTAAAGAGTGTCCTGGGTTACTTTTGATGCCTGCACATTGAGAACTCAGTTACCTAAACTGCATAGTTTTGAGTGCAAAGTAGTTGCCCATGCTTGGAGAATGACTCCAAAGAATGTCATCACCAACATCAGGATTTTAAGAACTGTTGGAATGAACACAACATTCCATGTAGGCATTTCCCTGCTATTCCTCTGCAATGTAAAAAGTCGGGTAAACACTTTGGCTTTCCACTAGAAGAAGTTTAAAAATCTCTAAGTTTAAAAACTCTAATCTCTAATCACCCTTGCAAAGAGTGTAAAAGTAGAATTAGAAAAAGTGTATAGAACTTTAATAAAAGCACTCAGCCGTGGATTGTTGCACAATTTTAGCAAAGAGACTTAATCTCCGTAAAGCTCAGTTTCTTCAACTGTAAAAATGAGAAAAACAATTACCTACTTAGGGTGACTTTCGCATCAGATCAGATAACCTTCGTAAGGTTTACATGATGTTGAAAGCATTGAATACATAGCAGCTAATAGTATTTCAAGGAGCCCTGGTGGCGCAGAGATTAAGTGTTTGGCTGCTAACTGAAAGGTGGGCATTTCAAACCCACCAGCCACTCCTTGGGAGAAACATATGGCAGTCTGTTTCCATAAAGATTACAGCATTGGAAACCCTATGAGGCAGTTCTACTCTGTCCTGTAGGGTCTCTATGAGTCGGAATTGACTTGATGGCAACTGGTTTTTTGTTTTTTTTTTGTTTTTGGTTTGAATAATATTTTTATTTCAGTAAAACTTTCTCCCACATTTTATACAACCAATTTAATGGTATAGCGTTTTAGATTTGCAGAATGTTTTCAGGTACTTTCTTTTCACTTGATCCTTGAGTTAATTAAAATAACACTTGCAGCTCTAAGAAACAAACGCTGGAGCTTCAGTGGCTTAACACACAAAAACCTTTCTTTTTACTGAAGTAAAAGTCCAACACAGGTGTTCTTGGTGAGAGACTCAGACTCCTCCCTTTTGACTCTGCCCTCCTCTGTGGCCTTGGAAACCTCCGTGGTCAGCCAGCACTTGGGGAAGCAGTGTGGAGGATCACTCATGGGAGGTTTCTATTGACCACATCCTTCCACTTACACCCTACTGGCTAGAAGTCAGGTGGCCTGCATTAGTTTCCTGGACCTGTGATAACAAAGTACCACAAAGCGTGTGGCTTAAAACAACAGAAGTTTATTGTCTCACAGTTCCAGAGGCTAGAAGTTCAAATTCAGTGTGTTGGCAGGGCCATGCTTTTGTCTGAAAATTCAAGGGGAAGAGCCTTTCTTGTCTCTTCCAGATTCTGATAGCCCCAGGGTTCTTTGACTTGCAGCTGCAACATCACTCCAATATCTACCTCCAGCAACATGTGTGTGCTCATCTATGCCTTTTCTCCTCTTCTATAAGAACACCAACCACTCATATTGAGTTAGGACTTGCCCCACTCTAGTAGGAAACCCTGGTGGTGTAGTGGTTAAGAGCTACAGCCGCTAATCAAAAGGTCGGCAGTTTGAATCCACCAGGTGCTCCTTGGAAACTCTATGGGGCAGTTCTACTCTGTCCTATAGGGTCATTGTGAGTTGGAATTGACGGCAACAGGCTTCGTTTGTTTTTTTTCCTACTCCAGTATGACCTCATGTTAACTGATACCACTTTCAAAGACTGTTTCCAAACAAGATCACATTCACAGGGATTAGAATTTCATCATACTTTTTTGGGAGACACAATTCAATCCATAACATGACCCCAGACAGTGAAGGGAAGACTGAGAAATGCAGTCTAGCTTTGTGCCCAGGACCAGCTAAACAATGTCTGTCCAAATCATACTCCTTACAAGTCCAAGATCTATACAGAGTAAACATTAATTTCCCCATTTGATGTATAGGAGTGGAACTCGGAGCAGTAAGATAACTTCTCTGAAATCATAAAGGACTCGAACCAGGTCTCATTGATTTTCCCTCCACATCCCTTAGCTCCCCGATGTAGAGTTTCAAGGTGGCCAAAAGAAAAACTTGACGTAGCAAAGATTATGCCCTTTTACTCCTCTTCTTCCCATCCTCAAGCTACAGGGGTCACATCAGCCAGGAAGGAAAGGGATGTGCTGGTCCATTTCACAGTAACATTCTAAGGACCTAACATGTTACTTGTTCCGTCAGCCAGGAAGGAGAGGGATGTGCTGGTCCATTTCACAGTAACATTCTAAGGACCTAACATGTTACTTGTTCCATCAGCACTTGTATTTTAAAGGGTCTTTGTTGTTAATTGCTGTGGAGTCACTCCAACTCACGGCAACGTTATGTATAACAGAACAGAACTTTGCCTGGTCATGTTGTCTCTATGACCGTTGGGAGGCTTTTAAAAGGGTAGACACTGCCTGGAGGACAGTTATGTTCCCACTGAAAAGGAATTGGGAACTGGCTTACACATTATTTAAGAAGAGGGAACTCCTCTACTATTTTCCTTTTCCTGGAGAGTAAAACCCAAACCAGTTGCCATCAAGTTGATTCTGACTCATGGCGACCCCATATGTTTCAGAGTAGAACTGTGCTCCATGTGGTTTTCAATGGGTGATTTTTCAGAAGTAGATCACCAGGCTTTCTTCCAAGGCTTCTCTAGTTGGATTCGAACCACCACCATTTTATTTAGTAGCCAACCTTTCTGTTAGTAGCTGAGTGCTTAACCATTTACAGCACTCAGGGCCTCCTTCCTGGAGAGTAGCTGCTTTCTATTTCCCTTCGTATTAGAATCCACAGAGAGATGATACAGAGAAGTTAAGACCCAGTTCATTCTAGTCTCTTATCTCCCTAATCTGTCCAAATATGGGGGAAAGAGAATCATGAGTTTTCTAGAGGCTTAGAGATCCAACAGGTGAAGTTTTTAAAGGTACTTCCAGTTTACAAGCCTTTGGCCAGATGGTCCTAATTTATCATCTCAGGTGACTTTGGGGCCAAGAACAACAAAAAGTGGGCCAAGAAATCTTGCAAGATAGTGCAGGAGAGCCATCGTCTTTTCTCACCTGGAATAGATAGATATGCACACATATTCAGATTGTGTAAAACAAAAGGCAGCACACACCGACTGCTAAAGGGTCTAAATTCTTTTGCCCGAAAGACAGTTATTTTGTTTCACCTTAAACAACTTCAGGATATTGCCCCGGGGCCGTGGGAGTATTTTGTTATTTTCTGTGTGAAATATTATATTCCCTCGTGGAGCAGGGGAGATTGTATTACTGTCTACTGATTCCCTTAGTTGACACTGCGAGCAACGCTGGTGACCTCAACATTCGGGGTTTCATCCAAATGCCAGGCTTTTCTGCGGAAGGACTCAGGAAAATCACAGAGCCTGGAAGAGGCCACAAAAGCCAAAGGAGCGAAGCCTCCATGAGCTCCGCAGTGCAGGGATGGGCATTACGTCTCCGCTTGCCCAGCGCTGTTACAGTCCTGCAGTACGCAGTCTGATATACTCCTTGGCATAGGTGGCTGATAAAACCCTCATAATTCATGCCATTTACCGATCGGGGATCCCCAGGGATTGAATCATGTGAAATACGACATGGTCTCAACTGAGTTCTTTTCTACCCTCATCTATAAATCTTTGTGTTGGTGAGAAAAAGCTGGCATAAGAAGAGAGAAAGATCTAGCACTTTTTTAAAATATATTTTTAAAGCAACCATTACAGCCCTGATACTTTCCTGAGGCACAAAAACTTCTAGAAGCGGGTGGAATGCTATGAGGAGAGAGTTATTATACCATAACTCTCACCAGAAGGACCCTCCTCTGGGTTCATTTATTTTGTACTTTGTGCCGTGTTAAGTCTGTGGTTTTCCCTAAGATGATGATCTACAAGACTAGCTGTTTGCATGCTCTGGATCTCATTTATTAGGAAGTGAAGTATGTAATGGTGAAAAATAGCTCCACAGGCTTCCTCTTTCTCTGGGGTATCTCGGCTGCGCCACGGCTCGATGCACACACAGCGCCACGGAAATAAATGGATGGGAAGCAGGGGCTCAGGATGCGAAGTCTGTGAGCTCTTCCTCTGCACCTGCTGCGAATCTGGGACCGCCCCATCGCCTCCCCCTTTTGCCCAGGACTTGAAAGCACGAAGGATCTGGGGGTCACTTTGAGGGCCCCTTCCCAGGCATATGTGAGCCTCACGCTTAGTCATTTATTATCTTGAAAGTGTGTGGGGTGGGCGGCGGAGCGGTGGCTCCACAGGGCTGGTGGGGGCGACGGCGCCTTCTCCACCGTCCGGTCTCCAACATGCCTTTCTCCAATGACCGTGAGGACTCTCCAGCAGTGAGTGGAAAATCCCTGAGTGCAGAAAAGGTTTTTAAAGACTTCGTGGGAAGAGAACTCGAAGTTTGATCTTTGAAAAAAATCTTTAGAAAATGCATTAATAATTTATATGTCTGCATCTCTAGCTATGTAAGAAGCAGAGTTCTTTATTGACGTTACTTGGCAAAACACTTGTTACTCCTATTTGACATTGATATTCTGGAATACTGAGAAAGTGAAACGAATCCATAGAGTCTTGTGGTAGGTCCAGAGCAGAACTTCCATGCAACATTGTCTACATCCTGTGCTCTTTAAGACAGACACTTCAGTGTTTCTGGATATATCATTGATATTGATCGATATTAATGTACTCTCACAGTGTGTTTGGCTTTCCGTTAGGCAGTAGGAGAGAAATATTTTCCAGGAAGGACAAAGTACATTATGGTGTAGACAATTAGTATGTTATGATGCAATCTGTAAAGTTAGAAGTACACACACACGGAAAACATAGATTTTGAGAGCATGAGAGATATAGGGTCTAAGACACTAAGCCCCGTCTATGAGCTCGCTGCTGCTGAGACATTCTGCGTACCTGTCTCGCTCACCTTTGTCATGTCTCTTAGACGCTGTAGGGATGTTAGTATGCCTGTATTGCCAAAGAGGAAAAACAAGCTTAGGGAAATTAATTTGCTGAAACTCACACAGCTCCTGGGTGAGAGACCCAAAATTTTGAGCCAGACTATGACACCAGGGTACCCAACTGACTCGTGGATGTACCTGTCTAAGATAAAGACGGGAGAGGAGACTGACCTGAGAAGAAGGGTGATGAAGAGTCCTCAATTAACAAGGACTTAGCAAGGCTCTCTGATGTTCAGGGATCCTTCTTTGAAAGAAGCCTGGGTTGCATTCCTACACTCACTTGCTCTAAGGGTCTTAATCCTTAAAACTGAAATGTCAAAGGCAGCTGGAGACCACAGGGTCATGTACCCCACCACTTCCCCCCACCCACCCCCCAGCTTGTAAAGTGGCTTTCGCAGGGTGGTATAGCTAGTGACCACCACTTGTCTGTCAGTTTGTTGTACTGTGGTGGCTTACATATTGCTATGATGCTGGAAGCTATGCCACGGGTATTTCAAATACCAGTAAAGTCACCCATGATGAACAGGTTTCAATGGAGCTTCCAGACTAAGACAGATTAGGAAGAAAGGCCTGGGTATCTATTTCCAAAAATTAGTCAATGAAAACCCTATAGATCACAACAGAATGTTGTCCAATGTAGTGCTGCAGATGAGCCCCCTAGGTTGGAAGTCTCTCAAAATACACAGTAGCCGCAACAATGGATTCGAATATACCAAGGACCATGAAGATGGCCCAGGACCAGGCAGTGTTTCATCCTGTTGTAGATAGGGTCACCATGAATCAGAGCTGACTCAATGGCAACTAGCAACAACATGGATAACGAAGAAGTTAAGACTAATATCTGGGTCTTCGAGATGCCTTGCTACCTTTGGTTGTGAGAAGGTTTTAGCAATGAACTCTGTCATCTCATTGGTTACTAGGATTGACTGTACTTTTCTGGCAGGTTGGGGATGATTGGCCTCTGTTCTTCACCACTTGCATGTGGCCCTCATGAAGAAGACATGGACCTGAAGAAGAAGACCCATTGGAGAGTCAAGGCTATGGGAGATGCTGAGGGAGAGACCCTCTGAAGGTTCAAGGACTTTTATTGGGCTCACCAGTTATGTTCTCCATGTAACTAAAGAAAAAAAAAAATCTGTTCTTGGTTAATTTATTAGGTATTACTTCCTGAGTTTACTACTTGCCTGTTGGTTGATTGTACTGTGGTGGCTTTTGTGTTACAGTGATGCTGGAAGCTATGCCACTGGAATTTCAAATAACAGCAGGGTCACCCATGGTGGACAAGTTTCAGCAGAGTTTCCAGACTAAGACTATGAGGAATGGCCAGGTGATCTACTTTCAAAAATTGGCCAATAGAAATCTTATGGGTCACAACAGAACATTGACTGATATAGTGCTGGAAGATGAGTCCCATAGGTTGGAAGGCACTACATGGTAGGCACAGCAATGGACTCAAGCATACCAACAATCATGAAGGTGGCACAGGACGGGGCAATGTTTTGCTCTGTTGTATGTGGGTTGCCATGGGTCAGAGCTGACTCTACAGCAACTAACAACACCACCACTGCCCGAGTAGCTGTTAACAGATAGCATGCCTGCCATCAAATGTCTGCACATGTAGGTAAACAATGATACCAGAGGATAGAGAATGGTAAGGCTCTGACCTTCTGAGGCATGCCCAGACAGGGAGCATATTCATCACTTTGCTTCTGTCATCTTTCCCCTTGGTCAGGGCGCACTGCTAGGAAAAGTTACAAACAAACCAGGGCAACTTTACCCTGAGTACCTTAGCTATTTCGCAGTCACAATTTATTCTGCAGCGTTTGTATTCTGATATTTTACCAACTCTTCACATCAACTGTATGGGATTTCCTCTCTCTTTGAACTCCTAGTACAGAGGTTCTCAAAGTTGCATGCACATTAGAACCACCTGGGGAGATTTTCAAACTTCCCATGCCTCCACGCATCATTTAAATCAGAATCTCTTACATGAGACGCAGGCATCAGTGGTTTTTAAAGCTCTCCAGGTGAATCCCATTGTGCAGTCATGGTTGAGTACTATTGTCCCAGTCATACCCTGTCATCATCATCAATATCATCAGTGGAGCAAAAGGAAAAATAAATAGGCAGGCATGACCTGTTTCTGTTCATACTGTGCTAAGTATTTTACATATGTTCTCCCATACCGGGAGTTCCTGGGTGGTGCAAAGAGTCAACGGGCATGGCTGCTAACTGGAAGGTTGGAAGTTTGAGTCCAGACAGAGGCACCTCAGGAGAAAGACCTGGCAATCTACTTGCGAAAATTAAGCCATTGAAACCCCTATGGAGCACAGTTCTACTCTGACACATGTAGTGTCACCATGAGTAGAAAGCGACTTGACAGCAACCGGTTACTGGTTACCTCCTTCGGAACTCACAACACCACAACTACCATGGCCTCCACCAGACTAAGTCCAGTATAACTAGATGGTGCCTGGCTACCACCACTGACTGCTCTGACCAGGATCACAACAGAGTGTCCCGGACAGAGCTGGAGAAAAATGTAGAACAAAATTCTAACTTACAAAAAAAGACCAGACTTACTGGCCTGACAGAGACTGGAGAAACCCCCAGAGTATGCCCCCAGACACCCTTTTTGCTCAGTAATGAAGTCACTCTCAAGGTTCACCATTCAGCCAAAGTTTAGACCCCCATAAAACAAAAAGAGACTAATGGGGCACAACTGTCCAGGGACAAGGACTAGAAGGCAGGAGGGTACAGGAAAACTGGTAATAGGGAACCCAAGCTTGAGAAGGGAGAGTGTTGACATGTCATGGGGCTGTTAACCATTGTCATAAAACAATATGTGTTTAATGAGAAACTACTCATTCTGAAAACCTTCTAAAGTACAATAATAAAAAAAGAAAGAAAGAATTCACAACAGTTCTGTGACATAAGCTTTTCATCTGTTTTTCAAGTATGGAGACTGAAGCTCAGAGAAGTTAAATCTTACACACTATGTCACACCAATGTGGCAGAATTGGGATGGAAACAGTCTTATTCAATTCTCTCCACTTGAAATTTTGTAAGGAATCTAGCATGGCACCTGGATTAGCTTCCTGTGGCTGCAGTAACAAATGCCTACAAACTGGGTGGATTAAACAACTGACATTTATTCTTTCACATTTCTAAAGGCCAGAAGTCCAAAATCAAGGTATCAGCCAGGTTACTTCCTTCTGGAGGCTCTGAGGGAAAATGTGTTTCATGATCTCCTAGTTTCTGGTGTCTCCTGGAATTTCTTGGCTTGTAAAAGCATCACTCCAATATCTGCCTCAGTCTTCACATGGAGTTCTCTGTGTGTATCTTCCTGTGTCCTCTTTTCTTCTTATAAGGACACCAGTCATTGGATTTCGGACTCATCCTATTCCAGTGTCATTTAACTAATTATACCTGCAAAGACTCTATTTCCAAACAAGTTCACATTTTGAGGTTCCAGATAGACATGAATTTTGGGGGGATACTTTTCAATCCAGTACAGTGCCTGATACACGGTTGTAAAACAACGTGTTTAATTCCCTTCTCTTTCCAATCACAATCTATTTTTTCCCTTACCTTGCCAGGCTAAAATCCTGTTACCTTAACTACAATCTATTCTCTGCTCAACTTTAAAGTTTTCTTTTTCCTGCAGTATCAAATCTAAACATCTCGACGTGATTTTCAAGAGTCCATTTTATCCTTTTGTCTAATTTTAGGGTTCATTATATCCTTCCAAATTATTTTTTCCTACTTAATTGCATTTACTAACCCAGAGAAATACTCTAATTTTTCTCTTGCATCTTTTGTCCTCTCTGCTCTTAAGTCCCATTTGATTAAATAATTCAACAATCAAAATGATATTAGAAGAATTATTAACGAAACAGGAAAATGGCTAGATGTGATACTAAGTGGAAAAGTAGCACCAAAAATCATATATATACCTGCTACTAATTATGTAAATTAAATAAATATACTATGTTCTTAGTTATGTGATGTAAGCATATGTTTATACATATGTATACGTGCACTACATATGTTATTTCACTTGTGTATATAAGCATACTTTTTAATTAGAGGCATAGATGCCAAATAATAATAGCAGTTACGCATCGGTTATAGTTAAATTTTTATTTGCTTCTTAATTTTTTAAAATATTTTCCAAGTTTCTTATAAAGTTCTTACAAAATAATTCATATGTTACTTTACTGTAATATTAAATGAGTGCCAACTACCCTATAGACAGAAATACGGCCTCTCTGCAAAGCCTTCTTTGATCACACCCAACTTCATTACTTTCTCCCCTCTTTGAATGCTTACAGCACCCAATGTACACCTGGTATTGAGTGAGATATTTACTGTCTTTCTCATCCAGCATGTGTTCCCCTTCCTGCTGCAAATGTACCCTGATTCAGGGATCCTGCCATCCTTTCACTTGCTGTTGAAGAGTTGCTGCCACTTCTTGGTTGCAGGGTTGCAACAAGTGAACTGGGCTAAGCCAATTGCCCCATTTTATCCACAGGACCACAGAGATGGGTCCATTATCCAATTCAGGCAAACAATGGCCAAGAAATCTCAGTCCCAGGACTTTTGTTTGAGTTATCAGAGAAGTGGAATGCTTCTATATTTCTGACTTCGGAGACAAACACATGTAACCCCAGGAGCTGCTGGCAGTCATCTTGTTACTACAAGTCGAGAGTCAAGAATGGAGCAACATCATGGATGGCAGGGCATGGAGCAGAAAGAAACAAAGAAATCCTGGTGATTCTTGTTTGAGCCATTCTTTACCTAAGATCACTACCTATAGACTTTTCTCTTTTATGAAATAATGCATTCCCTTTACTTGGTTAAAATTCATCTTGCTGAGTTTCCTGTTACTTACAACCAGTAGATTTCTGATAAAACCACAAAGTACCACAATGTTTGTTTCATGCGTGTGATTTTTATATTTGCAATCAAGTCTCCCTTCATTCAACAAACATCCATGAATTATCTTCTCTGTCTCGGACCCTTTGGAGATTCAAAAATAAGCTAGCCACTGCCTTATCCTTATAGGCTTTGAAGTCTTGGCTACTTGCTTGGCATCCTCAATGGCATAGGCTTAAATCCATGGTAGGTGTTTATGAGAGCTTGATAAATACATGAGAGCTCAAGGATTTACCTTAGGAGTTCCTTTAATAGGAACTGGTATCATCTGGTTTGTTTTTCAAGGTTTGCTTTTCAAATCTAGCTAATGTAGTTCTGTTTTACCATATTGTCATATGGTAAAGCTTCTAGCTTTATGGATCATCTCTGTAATATCCTAAACATGTTTATTCCAGTAGCTGCTGGCATAAATAGCTTTTTTAATTTACACTTAAGATAACACTAAGGCGTCCTCATGGTGCAATTGTTAAGAGTGCAGCTGCTAACCAAAAGGTTGACAGTTCAAACCCACCAGCCACTCCACAGGAGAAAGATGTGTAGTCTACATCTGTAAAGATTTACAGCCTTGGAATCCCTATGAGGCAGTTTTACTCTGTCCTATAGGGTCTTTATGTGTCAGAATTGACTTGACAGCAATGGATTGGATTGGTTGGTTAACTATAATATAGATTTTTTTTCTTTGCAAGTGTTAACTCCTGATTCTCATGTAATTCAATTCAGCTTGACCTAAAAAAAAAAAAAAGAAGGAAAGAAAAGAAGAGACCTTAATGATCTTAACTACAAAGGCCTCCAGAAACCCACTACAAGAGATGATGATGAAATTTGAAAATACATTAGCAAATTCTGAAGCTGATTATTGACAATAATGAATATTTTCAAATTTACTTGTAACCTCAGAGTCATTACAGTAAAAATAACTTTAGGTTTGTAATCCAACCCAGCGATCATACCTCAAATTAACTAATCTTGGCAACCGAAAACAAAATTACAGAGTAGGATAAACCACATAGAGTAACCCGTATTTGTAATTACCGTAAGTGTGGGACAGAGAAAAAACATCCATGCCAGTTTTCCAAGAACTGTTTCCTGGCCAAGAGCACCTGCAGCTAAATTGTGGTTGACTCACGATGTGCTGTTCAATGAAGCACAGGAGCATAGCAGAAAATCCACCTTGAGAAATGTATGGGTCTGACTCATGAAAATATTTCCCTCCTTCTCCAGCTGCTTCCAAAGTTAGCCTTCAAGTTTTATAGTGGAGAACGTGGATATTGTGGAACGAAATGGGATGCTGACTGCAAGTGACTCCAATTTTACTCCCTACTAGGCCATTTACTCCACAACCCATCTGTCAGTTTGTCCTATTATTGTGGCTTGCTTGTTGCTCTGATGCTGGAAGTTATGTCACCAGTATTTCAAATACCAGAAAGGTCACCCATGGTGGACAGGTTTCAGCAGAGCTTCCAGACTAAGACTGACTAGGAAAAAAGGCTTGCTGATCTACTTCCAAAAATTAACCCATGGAAATCTTATGGATCACAACAGAATATTGTCCAATATAGTGCTGAAGATGAGTCTTCTAGGTTGGAAACCAAACCAAAACTCATTGTCATCAGTCAATTCTGACTCATAGAAACGCTATAGAACAGAGTAGTACTGCCCCATAGGGTTTCCAAGTCATAGCTGATGGATTTGAATGCCAACCTTTTGGTTAGCAGCTGAGCTCTTAACCACTGCATCACGACAGTGACTGCAATAATAGACTTGAGCAGCAGACCGGTGATCATGAAGATGACTCAGAATTGGCAACATTTCTCTCTGTTATACGTGGGGTTATCATGAGTCGGAGTCTGCTCAACAGCAGCTAACAGCAACAAGGTTATTTATTAGCCCTCTGACTTTGAGAAACTCTCAATCACTCCCAGCCTCATTCTCTCCAATTGTTCATTGGAGAACATATAAACTATCTCACAGCTTTGTTGGAAAATGAGGTAAATGAAGTTATTTTACTTTTCTCCTACAAGGGAGAGTAAAGGTGGACATCAGTTCTTCTAGAAGTTCCAAGTTAAAAATAAACTAATTGACCCGTTTTTAAACTTGGGGTTGAGTAGGAAAGAGAGTAGAAGGTTAAACTAAGACCCCTACACTGGCAGTATTGCCTCTGGGCGATAAAATCCACTGCCATTGAATCTATTCCAACTCATAGCAACCCTATAGGACAAAATAGAACTGCCCTATACAGTTTCCAAGGCTGTAAATCTCTACAGAAGCAGACTGCCACATGTTTCTCCCACAGAGCAGCTGGTGGGTTTGAACTGCCAACCTTTTGGTTAGCAGCCAAGCACTTAACCACGGCGCCAATAGTATTTAAACATGCAAGTGCCCCTAAACTTTCTCTGTCTAGCCATTCCAAGAATGTGCAAGAAGCAGTGGCACAAAATTTAGTATAGGTACTCTGCTGTGACATCAGGATAAGGAAGGAATTTAACACTCCCTACTGAACACCAGCTCAACCACGTGCTATGCTATTATGTACTAAATACAACTTTTATTTAATTTGCACCAGCAAATGTAGGAAGTAGGCACAATTATTTTCATTTTTACTGATGAGGAAATTGAGGCTCTAATAAATTAAATAACGTCAAAATTCATGCACCTTCTAAGTGTAAGAACCAGAATTCTTATCCAGATCTTTTTCAGTTTAACTCTAAAATTTATGCCAATACCTTAAATATTCCTATAGGAGTCAAGACTCCAGAATTTCTCCAGTGTCTTTACTGAATTCCTATTGCATGCATTTGTTTTAAGACTCTGTCCTCTATTCCACTACAGATACCCCTCCCCAATTCAGTGAATTTCTAAATCCCATCAATAATCCCTTCATATTATCTGTCACATTATTATATACCCTGAGATCAGAACTTCAACAGCTTCTCCTCTGAGTACTGCAAAACCTGCTAAAAGATTTCCAACTGTCAGGCTTTATCTTCTCAAATGCGTTCAACAGACAGCATCAGCACAGACCCTCTCATCTGAAAACCACATCTTAAGACCATTAATTTGCTTAACAAATAAAGCCCAAACCCACCTGACCAGCATTCAGTGACTCCCACAGTCAGGTCCCAGCCCGCCTTTCCAACCTCATCTCCTGCTAAAGCTCTTTTCCGTCTCATTAATATAACTTGCAATGGGTAATTTGCTAATCTTTTGTTTATTCATTGATTCATTTATTGAATAAGCATTTATGGAGTGTCACTAATGTGGAAGACAGTATATTAGGATGTGAACATAGTGGTGAAGAAGGCACACTCCCTCTCTACCCCCATGGAGCATATTTGACCAGATTAGACAGACATTAAGAAATGACACAGTCTCAAAGGACATCTAGGTCAACTGGCATAACAAAGTTTGTAAAGACAACGTTCTACATCCTACTTTGTTAAGTAGCATCTGGGGTCTTAAAAGCTTGCGAGCAGCCATCTAAGATACAACTATTGGTCGCTTTCTGCCCAGAGCAAAGGAAAGTGAAGAAAACCAACAACTCAAGGAAACAATTAGTCCAAAGGACTAACGGACCACAGGAACCACAGGTTTCAATAGCCTGAGACCAGAACTAGATGGTACCTGGCTACCACTGCCAACCACTCTGACCAGGATCACAATAGAACGTCCTGGTTAGAGTGGGAAAGAAAATGTAGAACAAAATTCAAATTCATTAAAAAAAAAAAAAAAACAGACTTATGCTCCAAGAGAGACTGGAGGAATCCCTGAGATTATGTCCCTTAGACATTTTTCTTGAAACTGAAGCCATTACCAGAGATCACCTTTCAGCCAAATAATAGACAGACCTATAAAATAAACAATAACACCTGTGAGGAAAGTGGTCCTTAGAACAATCATCTATATGAGACCAAAAGCCCAACATCTGCCCAAAAGAAAAAATGAGAAGGCAGGAAAGAGCAGGAAAATCAGATGAATAGAAAGGGGGAACTTAGGGGGATTGCAACCATGTCATGGAACAATCTGTGTATAAATTATTGAATGGGAAACTAATTTGCTCTGTAAACCTTCACCTAAAGCACAATTTAAAAAAAAAAGTCAATGACGTCTTCATCTACCCTGAGACCAGAAGAACTAGATGGTGCCCAGCTACCACTATCAATCATTCTAATCAGGGATAAAATAGACGGACCTTAATAGAATGGGAGAAAAATGTGGAACAGAACCTCAAATTCCTAAAAAAGCAAATAAAAACAAACTTACTGGACTGGTTGAGAATGGAGGACTCTCTGAAACTACTGCCCTGAGATACACTTTAAACCTTGAATTGACACTAACCTCTGAGATTACCTTGTAGCTAAATAACAGGTTGGCTCACAAAATAATGAATATCACCCGTAAGTACTGTGCTGCTTTAAAAACTACAACAAACAATCAGCTATATGAGACCAAATGGTCAACAATTACTTTAAAACAAAGATGAGAACGTAAGGGGGCAGGGAAACTACATTAATGGAAATGGAATAACCAGAACAGAAATAGTGAGAATGTTCATGCATTGTGAAGAATGTAACCAATGTTGGGACAATTTGTGAAGAAATGGGAATGGGAACCTAAACTTTTGAGGAAACTTTCACAGAAAACACAATAAAATATTAAAAAAAAAAAGATGACACAGGTTGAGTAGTATTCCATTGTATGTATGTACCACATTTTGTTTACCCATTCATTTATTGATGGGCACTTAGGTTGTTTCCAACTTTTGGCTAGTGTGAATAGTGCTGTGATGAACATTGGTGTACAAGTCTCTTTTTGAGTCCCTGCTTTCAAGTCTTTTGGTATATACCTAGAAGTGTAATTGTGGGGTCATGTGGTAGTTCTATTTTTAGTCTTTTGAGGAACCACCACACTGTTTCCACAATGGATGTATCATTTTGCATTCCCACCAGCAATGGATAAGGGTTAGGATTTCCCCACATCCTTGACAACAGTTATTATTTTCTTTCTCTTTTTTTTAATCACAGCCATCCTAGTGGGAGTGAAATGGTATCTCATTGTGGTTTTGATTTGCATCTCTCTGATGGCTAATGACGCTGATCATCTTTTTGTGTGTTTGGGGGCTATTTGAATGTACTCTTTGGTGAAATATCTAGTCAAGCCCTTTGCCCATTTTATGATTGGTTATTTGCCTTTTTGTTAAGTTGTTGAAGTTTTATATATATTTTGATTATTAGATTCTTGTTGGATATATGGTTTCTGAAGGTATTCTCCCAGGCAGTAGATTAACTTTTCACTTTTTTTGGTAAACTCTTTTTACGAACAGAAGTTTTTAATTTTGATGAAATCTCATTCATTTATTTTGTCTTTTGCTATTTGTGCTTTTGTTATTATATCAGATAATCCATTGTTGAAACCTTGAATTGACACTAACCTCTGAGATTACCTTGTAGCTAAATAACAGGTTGGCTCACAAAATAATGAATATCACCAGTAAGTACTGTGCTGCTTTAAACCTTGTTACCCCTGCTGTCAGGCATAAGAATTTTATGGTTTTAGTTTGCACATGTAGGTCCTTAATCCATTTTGAATTTGTTTTTGTGTATGGTGTGAGGCATAGATTGTTTCATTTTTCTGCATGTGGAAATCCAGTTTTCCCAGCACCATTTATTGAAGAGATTTCTCTCCCCATCAACTGGACTTAACCCCCTTGTCAAAAATCAGTTGACTATAGATGTGTGGGTTTATTTCTGGACTCTCAATTCTATTCCATTGGTCTATGTGTTGTATTCTATTCTGTTGTCTATTGTTATACCAGTATCAGACTGCTTTGGTTAATGTAGTATGTTTTAAAATCAGGAAGTGTGAATCCTCCTATTTAGTTTTTCTCTTTTAATATTGTTCTAGCTATTCAGGGCTGTCTTAGTCATCTAGAGCTGCTCTAACAGAAATACCACGAGTGGATGGCTTTAACAAACAGAAATTTATTCTCTCACAGTCTAGTAGGCTAGAAGTTGAAATTCAGGGCGCCAGCTCCAGGGAAGGCTTTCTCTTTCTGCTGTCTCTGGAGGAAGGTCCTTGTTATCAATTTTTCCTGGTCAAAGAGCTTCTCAGGCAGGATCCCTGGTCCAAAGAACATGCTATTCTCCTGGCTCTTGTTTCTTGGTGGTATGAGGTCCCCCTGTCTCTCTGCTCACTTGTCTCTTTTATATCTCAAAAGAGATTGACTCAAGACACAATCCAATCTTGTATATTGGGTCCTGCCTCATTAGCATAACTGCCGCTTATCCACCTCATTGGCATCACAGAGGTAGGATTTACAACATATAGGAAAATCACATCAGATGACAAAATGGTGAACCATCACATAATACTGGGAATCATGGCCTAGCCAAATCAGTACACATATTTTGGGGGGGGGCACAATTCAATCCATGACAAGGGCCTCTTGCCATTCCGTATAAAATTGAGGATTGATTTTTCTATTTCTGTAAAGAAGGCTATTGGAATTTTGATGGGGATTGCATTGAATCTATAGATCACTTTGGTAGTATGAACATCTTAGCAATGTTAAGTCTTTCAGTCCATGAACATGGAACATCTCTCCATTTATTTAAGTTTTCTTTAATCTCTTTCAGCAGTGTTTTATAGTTTTCACTGCATAAGTCTTTCATATCCTGGTTAAATTTATTTCTAGGTATTTTATTCTCTTAGATGCTATTGTAAATGGAATTGTTTCCCTAATTTCCCTTTCAGTTTTCTTATTGCTGGTGTATAGAAACCCAACTGATTTTTCTTTCTTGACCTTGTACCTCTCAACTTTGCTAAATTCCTCTATTAGCTCTAGAAGTTTTCCTGTGGACTCTGGGATTTTCTCTATATAGGATCGTATCATCCGTGAATAGAGGTAATTTTACTTCTTCTTTTCTGTTCCAATCTGGATATCTTTTAATTGTTTTTCTTGTCTTATTGATTTAGCTAGGACTTCTAATACAGTATTAAACAGAAGTGGTGAGAATGGGCACCCTTGTCTTGTTCCTAATTTCAAGGGGAAAGCTCTCAGTCTTTCTTCCTTAAGTATAATGTCCTCTATTGACTTTTCATATATTCTGTGAACTATATTGAGGAATTTCCCTTCTATTCCAATGTGGTGCAGTGAATTACTTAATATAACCCTTCTAGACATAGTCTATGTGACTCCCACACAATGATTGGGTGGAACTATGCAAATAAGGTGTATGGAAACTGTGGTGGGAAATGTTATGTGTCAGCTTGGCTGAGCCATGATTTTTATTGGTTTGGCAGATATGTAATGATGTAATCTGGAAGTTATGTAATAACATAGTCATCCTCCATTTTGTGATGGTGTTTTAAATCCTAGCCTCTATGCATGTAGTTATGGTCCCATTTGGTAGTGAGCTGTTTGTTATGTTAATGAGGCAAGATTACGGTGTGACTCCAGTCTCCTTTCTAGAGGGTGTGACTCCAGTCACCACCCTTAACCCAGTCACCACCCTTACCACCTTTATTCAAGTCACATTCTTACTTGAGTCATACCTTTTATCTTACAAGAGATAAAAGGAGAGAGAAGAGAGCAGGGGGGAGCCACTATCATCAAGAAGAAGATCTCAGAGTGGAGCACATCCTTTAGACCTTGGAACCCTCCACTGAGAACCTCCTAGACCCAGGAGGCAGAGAATTGTAATACCAGAGATGGCACAAGATGGCTAGAAGTGGCAGCAAGTGCCTTTAGGCCAAAGCTTACTTGCAGAGTGGGGTGCCTCCAGGCACTTACTGGTGGAACTAAAGAGATTTGTAACATTTGCCTGAGCAGGGCAGATGCTGGGCCAATGGCCAAGGGGCCAAAGGGCCCAGGTCCAGAGAGGGAGAGGACTGCCTGCAGGCATGCCTGAGAAGAGACTGTCCTGATTGAAGAACTGTATCCTGAGTCATTTCTGATGCTGAATTGTAACCTGCTACTTTGCTAATAAATCCCATAATCATGAATATAGTCTGTGAGTTCTGTGTAGTCATTGCAATGAATTATTAAACCCAGAAGACAAGTAGAGAGTGCCATGGGAGGGACGACTGGTGTCAGAATTGCTAAAAAGGGAGACAGGCAAAGATGGTGGAATGGTCAGATGCTTGTGTCACCCCTCTTACAACAAAAGACCCAAATACACAAGTGAATTGGATATATATAACAATCTAGGAACCCTAAGCATCAGAGACAAAGCTGAAAAATCAGACTGATTAACCAGTGAAAGCAGAGACAATTCAAAAACATCAGAAATAGAGTATTATGGATAGCCAGTGTCCTACTACCCAAACCTGCAGTGTGGATATACTGAGGCAGGCAGCAACATCCCAAACTGAAACCCACCCTACCTGGTACAGCTAAGCAGGAGTGATTCTGCACACACCTCCAGAGTCAAACGAAAGTTAAGTGCATGCACCCAACCCACCATGTGCACCCTAATACCCACCCACCCACCACAGCTTCCTGGACCGAGGAGCACTCCCTCCCCCTCTCCCCACCCTACTCCAACACCAGTCTGACAGCATTCAACACTGCCACATCCACTAAGCTTAGAACTAAAAAAACCCCAGTCTGGAGGCACCTGCCCTTTCGCACAACCACTGTTACAGGGAGCCAAGGACTTGCAGTACCCCCTACCCTTCCAATCACCCACACCATCACCTTGTTGGCCAAGTGCACATAGCATGGCCATGTTGGGACAAGGTGGGCAGGGTTCCCAGCTGAAGCCCACTTCACCTGCAGCAGCCAAGCAGGAGCTGCAGATCTGTGGCATTCACCACTGCTCTGCTCCCTAAGAAAGAACTTAATCATCCATCTTGGGGGCCTGAGGGCTGATGGTACCACCTACTCCATCCAGTCACCCACGGCGGGGGCCCGAAGACCAGTGACATCCCCCAATCCTTACAGCCAAGGACACTGGACACCCAAGAACCAGCTGCACAACCCTCCTTCACCACAGTATGCTCTAGCGAACAGAGGCATGCCCTCCAAGCAGGCACCCATGGGCAGCCAACAACCCACTGCCTTGTCCCATACCACCCACAACGGCAGCCAGAGACTTGTGCCTGCTCTAAACACCCCCACAGAGCCTTGTCCACCCAGAACTGTAGGTGAGAACCTCCACACCACACACCCAGTGACCAACGACCCAGGCACCTTCTTCCTGAACATCTGGCAAGTGTCAGAGCACACACACAACACTCAACCCAACAACCAGGGAGAACACCCCCTGCATCCCTGGCCAGGTGACCAGCAGGACAGATACATCACTTCACCAAAAATGTCACCTACATCCTCATCAGCTCTGCAAGAACAATGAACAGGGTCCCATGCTCACACACATGGTAGCTGCTCCACCCACCCAGAAAGACAAGTGAGAACATCAACGTGTCCAGATTAGCAACCAGAGTAGCACGCACACCCAGCCTACTTGGATATATCAAAACAAAACAAAATAAAAGTTCAAGCCATAGTAAGTAAGCATACAATAAATAAAAATAATAACTTCTCAATACAGTCAATATCAAATCGCATAAAGAAGCTGGACAAGAATGGCTCCAGCAAGCCACCAAAATAAAGAACCAGAAAACCTTCTGGAGGAAGATAAGACAATGGAATTACTTGATAAAGAATTCAAAAAACTAATATACAGAGCTCTCCAAGAGATCAAGGAATACACAGACAAAACCAAGGAAAACACAGATAAAGAATTAGAAGAATTCAGGAAAACAAAAAACAAAATGACAGAATCAATATGCTACTAAAAACCATATAAAAACAGCAACTGGAAGTCCAAAAGAGTAACAAAAAAATTTCAGAATTAGACAACTCAATAGAAGGACATAAGAGCAAAATTGAGACAATGGAAGAGAGAATTAGTGAAACTGAAGACAAATACATTGACACCAATTTGTTTTGAGGAAAATCAGAAAAAAGAATGAAGAAAAATGAAAAAGCCTAAAAATTATGTGGGAGACTATCAAGAGGAAAAACTTATGTGTGACTGGAGTTCCAGAACAGGGGGGGATAATAGAAAACACAGAGAGAAATGTTGAAGATTTGCTGGCAGAAAACTTCCCTGATATCATGAAAGATGAGAAGATATTCATCCAAGAAACTCAATGAACCCCATAAAGGATAGACCCCAAAAGAAATTCACCAAGACATATCATAATCAATCTTAGACCAAAACCAAAGATGAAAAAAGAATCCTGAGAGTGGCTAGGGAAAAATGAAAAGTCACCTACAAAGAAGAACAAATAAGACTAAACTTTGATTACTTATCAGAAACCATGAGGCAAGAAAGTAATAGGATGACATATATAAAGCCTTGAAGGAAAAAAAAATGCCAGCCAAAATTATATATTCAGAAAAATTGTCACTCAAATACAATGATGAAATTAGGACCCTTCCAGATAAACAGAAATTAAGGGAATATGAAACTAACTATCAACTTTATGTGGAAAGGGAAGAGGCCACAGATAAGTAAAGCATTAATAAAAAAAAAGAACATTGGGAGACCTCACACTACCTGATCTTAGAACCTTTATACCGTCACGGTAGTCAAAACAGCCTGGTACTGATACAACATCAGACACATAGACCAATGGAAAAGAATTGAGATCCCAGATGTAAATCCATCCATCTATGAGCAGTTGATATTTTACAAAGGGCCAAAGTCTGTTAAATGCGGGAAGGACAATCTCTTCAACAAATAGTGCTGGCATAATTGGATGTTTATCTTTACAAAAATGAAACATGGTCCATACCTCACACCATACACAAAAACTAACTCAAAATGAATCAAAGTCCTAATAAAACATAAATATAAATGTAAATGTAAATGTAAAACAATAAAGATCATGGAAGAAAGATAGGGACAACGCTAGGGGCCCTAATACATGGCATAAATAGAATACAAACAATGACTAACAATGCACAAACATCAGAAGAGAAACAATGTAACTGTGAGCTCCTAAAAATTAAACACTTATGCTCATCAAAGGACTTCACCAAAATATTTCAGACAATTGGCTTAATATTATTGTTAGTGTTTCGATTCTACCTCCTAGTTCACCTGTATGGTGCCTGGGATCTTAAAAACCAGATGGTGCCCAACTACCATTATTTAATGTTTTTGATCAAAAATTCTATAGCAAGATGATGATCCAAAGGAGAGAATGAAGGAAGAGTTGTATTTCTCCTAGAATCCAGATTTCTAACTTTCATGGAGGTTGGGTAACCCACACAGGCCATTGCCCTTTGGGTGTCCTTCTGAATTTTGAGAAAAGACTGGTTTCTGAAGCTACTTTTGAGTCAAACAATGGTCTAGATAAACTAGTAAGACAATTTTGCTCTGGGTGTTGTGCTTTTTCGGAGAATTCAGTGTATTTTGCAAAACTAACTCCAAAGATCAGACTGAGAGCTATGTTTAGGGTAAATCAGTAATTAGTTTAATTAATCTTCAAGACAGTGTCATATGACATGCCTATCTAATGTTTGTAATCAAGCTGTCACCTCCTTGCTATACAGACAATTATGTATCTTGAAGAAACCAGGTTCTTAGAGGAGATTGACCTTGTGGTTCAGACTCCATTTTGTATTAGCCTCCATTTCTACTTCTGAGAAAGTAACCCATGACTATTAATAGGTAACCCAAGGAGGGGCAGCTTGCCCTTGGGAAAAAACACTTAGTATATTTTAAATAGATTAACCAAAGACCTCCAACAGGAGAGGTCTATCCTGTATTATCTTGATAATCATGTATTCTCTAATGGAAACTTGGTTGTCACAAGCAAATTCTTATGTACCTTCTATTTCCTCTAGACAAACTTTGTGTGCTCCTTATGGATATGTTTTTGTGTGGTGGATCTAACCATACGAGTTTAGATAATCCCTTTCCAACCAATAGTACAATTTACATGGGCAATCTCTTGTTCAGATACCTGGAGAATATGTGGGCAATGCATTTTGGGAACTTTAGGATTACCTTTAGATATTCATAGCAATGATGCTAGTAAATATTAGAAAGGTAATGTTAAATTGTTACACAATGTAAAATGAGAGTCAGAAGAAAACCCATTGGTCCAACATTCAGAGTGGGGTTGGTCATTTCTAAGAGCTTTAATTCCAACTTATGGCATAGTTGAATTGCAGAAATCTTTAAGAAAGTTGTCAATCACTATAAGACAAATAGCAGACAAAGTTGCTAATGGAAACACAATACAACAGGGATCTCTGACTTCATTAGCCAAGGTCTCATTAGATAACAGAATCGCCTTAAAGTTTTTATAAGCCCAAGAAAGTATAGTCTGTGCTATAGCAAATATCTCTTGTTGCATTTGGATAAATAACACAGGAGAAGTAGAACACTACATACATAGAATTGGACAGCAGGCTACTTGGTTACACACTATAACACTCTTACAAACACCAGATTTATTTGGTTGGTTACCATCAGGAATAAGTACATGGGCTAGATCACTATTGCAAGGAATAGTAATATTCTTAGTCTGCATCCTGATAGTATTAGGCATAATAAAATTGACCTTCTATTGTCTTACACATTCTAAAGGCAAAAGAAGGCCTCGGGCTAAAATGTAGATGTACGTTGAGTCTGCTCATTTCGGCAATGCAATTGATGAGAATGTCACTCTGACTTAAGATCTTGGTGAAGAACCAGATGTATCCAGTGGAAAATCAGCACTGTGAGTTTAAAGAGTCTTCCATGGCTGCCGTCCAGAACTTGACTAAGTCCAGGTATTGATCAGCAATGTGATATTTCCAATCTCCAGTCAAAAGAAGAGAATAATTTAGGAGAAAATATTGGAGTCATTATTCCCTGTCCTTGAATGTGATCCAGCTGGAATTGGACTCACAAAGACTACAAGGATGCACAAGGACACATCAACTGGGCCCTGAGGTATAAAGGCAATAGCTAAGACAATCTTGGAAAACATCTTTTAGGGAACCCTTCACATAAACTAATCATAAAAAGCACAAAAGACCCACACACTTTCCACTCTTATCTTTTTCTATTCATACTTAGTGAATAGTAAGATTTGTTGGACCAGTGAAGACCCTCCTGACTGTCATTACTGAAACCCATACCAATGATTATTAAGAAAGACAATTCAAAATGTAGAACCAACAGTTTTTAGCCAGTCTCTGAAAAGATGAAGCTTTCAATGACTTTACCCGTTTGTAATGTTAATATATACTTATGATTCTGTAGTGTTCCTCAGATTTGGACAGATGTGGCTCTGGCAGCATGCTTGTCCATTTTCCCACTCTTGCTTATTCTGTAATATTCCTTGAATTCAGAAAGATAAGGCACTGGCAGCTTGCTTGTCCATTTTCTACTTTTGCCTCTTTGAACATATGCCTAATAAAAGTTTTCTTTTTTGTTTACTATTAAAAGAAGAAAAAAAAAAAGACTTCACTAAAAGAGTAAAAAGAAAACCCACAGACTGGAAAAAAATTTTGGCTACAACATACCAAACAAGGGTCTAATCTCTAAAACCTACAAAATACTTTAACACTTCACCAACAAAAACACAAATAATCCAATGAAAAAATGGGCAAAGAATATGAACAGACACTTCACCAAAGAAGACATTCGGGAAGCTAACAGACATCTGAGGAAATGCTCACAGTCATTAGCCATTAGAGAACTGCAAATCAAAGCTATAATGAAATACCATCTCATTCTGACAATATTGGCACTAATCAAAAAAACAAAAAGTAATAAATGTTGAAGAGGTTGCTGGGAGATTGGAACTCTTATGCACTTCTGGTGGGAATGTAAAATGGTACAACCACTATAGAAAACAATATGGTGTCTCTTTAAAAAGCTAGAAATAGAAATACCATACAATCCAGCAATCCCATTCCACTCCTAGGAATACATCCTAAGGAAATAAGAGCCTTCACATGAATAGACATATGCATACCCATGTTCATTGCAGCACTATTCACAATAGCAAAAAGATGGAAACATCTAAGTGCCCATCAACATATGAATGGGTAAACAAATTATGGTACATACACACAATAGAATACTATGCAATGATAAAGAAAAAGGATGAATCTGCTAAACATCTAACAATATGGATGAATCTGGAGGACATTATGCTGAGTGAAATAAGTCAGTCACAAAAGGGCAAATATTGTATGAGACCACTATTATAAGAACTCAAGAAAAGATTTACACACACACACAAAATCATTCTTTGATGGTTACGAGGGTAGGGAGGGGTGGGAAGGAGAAATCACTAACTAGATAGTAGACAAGTGTCAACTTTGGTGAAGGGAAAGACAGCACACGATATAAGGGAAGTTAACACAATCTGACCAAGGCAAATTCATAGAAATTAGTTTCCTAGACACATCCTAACACCTTGAGAAACCAAGTTGTTGGGGCTGAGGACTGGTGACTATTGTCCCAGGGGACATCTAGGTCAATTGGCATAGCATAGTTCATAAAGAAAATGTTCTACATACTACTTGGGTGAGTAGCGTATGGGGTCTTAAAAGCTTACAAGTGGCCATCTAAGATTATATCTGTTGTTCCCATCCCATCCGGAGCGAAGGAGAAAGAAGCAAACAAGAGACACGAGGAAAATATTAGCTAAAGGAATAAAGGACCACATGAACCAGAGCCTCCATCCACGTGAGCCCAGAAGAACTAGATGGTACACAGCTACCACCACTGACCACTCTGACAGGGATCACAACAGACAGTCCTGGACAGAGCAGGAGAAAAATGTAGAATAAAATTCAAATTCACAAAAAAGACCAGACTTACTGGTCTGACAGAGACTGGAGGAACCCCAAAGACTATGGCCCCTGGATACTCTGCTAACTCAGAACTGAAACCACTCCCGAAGCCCACTTTTCAGCCAAAGATTAGACAGGCCTATAAACTAAACAATAACACACACAAAGAATGTGCTTCTTAGTTCAATCAAATATATGAGACCAAATGGACAACTCATGCCCAAAAGCAAGACAAGAAAACAAGAAGGAACAGGAACTGGACCAATGGACACAGGGGACCTGGGGTGGAAAGGGGGAGAGTGCTGTCACATTATGAGGATTGCAACCAATGTCACAAAACAATATGTGTATACATTTCTGAAAGAGAAACTAACTTGAGCTGTAAAGTTTCACCTAAAGCACAGTAAATTTTTTTAAAAAAAAGCACTAAAAATGTTGGAAAGAGGCGGTGTGTCTGACCTCTGCCTCATAGGAATCATCCCTGGGCTGCTGATGCTGATAAAGATTTTCTCTCCTCCTAGTTAAATTAGAGGAGATCAGATGCCTCTGCCACACTATTTTTACATCCAATCTTCTTTAGGGTTTTCATCAAGAAAGGGTGTTGGATTTTATCAAATGTTTTTTCTGCATCCATAGAGATGATCATGTGGTTCTTTTCCTTTGCACTACTCATGTGGTTTATTACATTGCTTGATTTTCTGATGTTGAACCATCCCTGCATTCCTGGAATAAATTCCACTTGGTCATGGTGTATGACTTTTAATATGCTATTGGATTCTTTTTGCCAGTATTTTGCTGAGGATTTTTACGTCTATATTGATAAGATATATTGGCCTGTAGTTTTCTTTTCTTATGGTGCATTTGCCTGGTTTGGGTAACAGGGTTATGTTTGCCTCATAGAATGAATTAGGGAGTATTCCTTCCTTCTCTAACTTTTGGAAGAGTTTAAACAGAATTGGTGTCAATTCTTCTCTAAATGTTTAGTAGAATTGCCCGGTGAAGCCGTCTAGTTTAGGACATTTTTTTGTTGGGAGGTTTTTGATCACTGATTTGATCTCTTCATTCGTTCTGGGTCTGTTGAGACTTTCTATTTCCTGTTGAGTCAGTTTGGGTAGGTTGTGTACTTCTAAGAATTTGTTCATTTCATCCAGTTTACCCAGTTTGTTTCCTTATAGTTGTCCATAATATTCTGTCATAATTCTCTTTATTTCTATTGGTCAGTTGTAACGTCCCCTCTTTAATTTTTTTATTTTGGTTATTTGCATCTTATCTCTTCTTCTCCAGTCTAGCTGAAGGTTTGTCAGTTTTATTGATGTTTTCAAAGAACCTACTTCTGGTTTTATTGATATTCTTTATTATTTTTCTGTTTATTTGATTTATTTCTGCTTTGGTCTTTGTTATTCCCTTTCGTCGGGTAGGATTAGGCTTAGTTTGCTTTTCTCTTTCTAGTTCCTGGAGTTGGGCTGTTAATTTGAGAACTTTCTTCTTTTTTTATGTAGGCATTTATTGCTATAAGTTTCCCTCTGAGTATTTCCTTCACTGCATCCTATTCAGCCAGTAGGGAAAATGAAGTATTGATACTTGTTACAGTATAGATGGAGCTTGAAAACATCATGCTAAGTGAAATAAGCCAATCACAAAAGAACATATATTGTATGACATCACTTACATAAAAAGACAAGAAAAGGCAAATGTACAGAGACCAAACTTTATTGGTGGTTACCAGGGATGGGAAGGGAAAAGGGAGGTTAATGGTGATGGAAAAACTGCATTGATTAAGGGTAGGGCTGCACAGCTGATGATTGTAATTGCTGTCAATAAGTTGCACACCTTAAAAAGTTGAATTGACAAAAGTTGTGTGATAGATATATTCACAATGACAAAAGAAAAAACAAAGAGTATCTGCTGAGCCTGCTTATGTACAACCAAACACTGCATGGGATTTGGTTTCTTGGTTTGCAGGTTTAGAGACATGCTTTTATGGGACATCTCAGTTAATTGGCCTAACAATGTGTTTATTGATTCTGTTCTACCTCCTAGTTCGGTGCATAGTGACTGAGGTCTTAAAAGCTTGCAAATGGCCATCCATGACACAACAATTGGTGTCTATTCACCTGGAGCAACAGAAGGATAGTCAGGGACAAGAAGAGGATATGGAATGTGTGGATAATTGCCTCCATGAACAACTGCCCCCTTTTCCGTGAGACCAGAGGAGTTGGATAGTGCCCAGTTACCACTACTAACCATTTTAATCAAAGATTCCATGGAAGAATCCTGATCAAATGGAAGAAAATGCAGAACAGAATTTCAAATTCTCATGAACTCTAGACTTTCTGGAGCAATAGAGGGTGGATGAACCCCTAAAACTATTGCCCTGAGATAATCTTTAAAACTTAAACCAAAAATATACCCTGAGGTCATATTAAAACTGAACAATAGTTTAACTTAACTAGTAAAAAACATCTGCCTTGAGCAGTATGCTTCTTTAAGAACTATCTATCTGGGATCAAACTGACAACAGCCACTTGAAAGATTAGATAGGGGCCTTAGAGGCAGTGAGTTTATGTCAATGAAGGAGGAACAACATCTCAGAAAAGGAGGGTGAGAATGGTTACACAACTTGAAGAATGTAATCAGTGTCACTAAATTGTACATATAGAAACTATTGAATTGGTGTATGTTTTGCTGTGTATATTCTCAACAACAACAGCAAAATAAATAAAATTTAAGGAAAAAAAGAGATGACACAGGGATTGCTTTCATGCATTAAAAAGAAAAAAATATTGCAGTTGAGTTGATTCTAACTCATAGCAACTCCATGTGTCACTGAGTAGTACTGTCCCCTAGAGTTTTCTTTGCTATACTCTTTATGAAAGCAGATTGCCAGGCCTTTCTTTGGTGGCACCCCTGGGTGAGTTTAAACAGCCAGCCTTTAGGTTAGTAGCAGAGTGCAAACCGTTTCCACCACCCAGAGATTCATGAGTATCAAAGAACTATTATTCTTCAAGTCGCAGCTCAAGTCATACCTCTATTAAAATCATTCCAGAAGAAAATATTTGGAAGATGTATATCTGATAAAGGTTATGTATCCAGATATATAAACTAAACAATAAGAAAACAAATGACCAAATTTTTAAAAAAATTAAAAATGAGGAAAATATTTGAAACAGCTCTTCATCTAAGAATATATATGGGGCAAATAAGCCCATGAATATATGCCCAACATCATTCGCTATTAGGAAAATGGAAATTCAAAGCATAATAAGCTATTACTGTGTACTGAACTAAAAGACTGACCATACGAAATGTTGCTGAAGATCTGGAGCAGCTAGAACTCTCATACATTGCTGACGGGAACGCAAAATGATATAGCCACTTTGTAAAAACTGTTTGGCAGTTTTGCAAAGAATTAAACATACGCTTACCATATGATTTAGCAATCCCAGTCCTAGGCATTTACCCAAGAGAAGTAACATATAACCACACACAAAGATATGTGTGAATTGAATATGTATAGCACCTTTATTCACAGTAACCTAAAACTAGAAGACACCTAAATGTCCATCAATTAATGCGTGGATACATAAATTGTTGTATATTCATACAACAGAGTACAACTCATTAATAAAATGATACTGATATTCCCACAATATGGGTATCTCAAAAGCATTATGCTAAGTGAAAGAATCTACACACATTCATATGATTCCATCTATATGAAATTCTAGAAAAGGTAAAACTATAGTGGTATAAAGTGATTGTCAAGAGCCGGGGGTTATGGGGACGTCATGGACTGCAAACAGGTCATGAAGCTATTCTAGATCATGGCTGTGATGGTGGTTACACAACTTTACACATTTATGAAGGTATCACTTTTTCTCATATTCTCTGATTAACTTTATAAGGTAGTAAACACATTTTGGAGTCCCTGGGTAGTGCAAATGGTTAAGTGCTCAACTATTAGCCAAAAGGTTGGCGGTTCGAACTCACCCAGAGGTTGCCTCCAAAGAAAGTCCAGGTGATCTACTTCTGAAAAATCAGCCATTGAAAACCATATGGAGCACAGTTCTATTCTGCACACGTGGGGGTTACCATGAGTTGGAATTGACTCAGCAGTAACCAACAACAAGCCCATTATGAAGGAAAGGCATATGAAGAAAGTATAGACATCACATCCGAATATTTACCCAAATTAGAATACATACATTAATTTTTGTTTAAATTCACCTCTCCTTTCCTAGTCCCCAATGTTTATCCTTCTTCACTAGCACCTACTACATTATTATTATTATTATTATTTTAGAAATAGATATAGAAATAGAAATATTTGCCTTTATGTCCACGGTTTAATGAATTCGTGGGCTGGAAATGCAGGTCTTAGCCACTTTTATACCCTCAACATCAATACAGCACTTTGCACAGAATAAGATTCAATCAATGCATATTAAATGGAATTGACTGTGTTCTGCAACTGTTTACCTTTTACTCTTTCAACCCTTACTCTCTCACATGGAGAGGAAACTCGTATACAACTGTCCAATCTTAGACAATTACTACACTTAAGTTCGTAAAATGCTAGCCTTCTTTTTGGCATTTCTCTAAACAAAAGTATTGACCAAATGACATTCTAGGAAAGACCAACTTTACAAAACAGATAGCGCAGACTGAACAGAAGTGTGTGTGGAGGTGGGGTGGGGTGTTACTCAGAGGCCATGGGCTTTATGCCATGTCATTCTAACCAGAGTACATGAAAAAGAAGTGATGTTCCTGATTATCTAATAAAAAAACTAAAATGCAAATTAATATAGTCCAACTTTGATACATGTGTTGGGAGGTTTGTATTTTGGAGGCAACACTATGTTGGCACGCTGTAGCTTCTTTTCAATGGTATTGGTGTTATTTCCACTCAAAAAACATAGAGTTTTTATATCTACACATTCATTTAAGAAGTGTTCCTTGAGGATAAGGATTATGTCTTCTTCGTCATCATACCATCAGGGCCTGGCATGACATAGGGTAGACACTTAAAAATGTTGGTCAAATAAATGAATAAACGTGTGAATTAATATGGGACTGACCCACATGACCTACTCATGAGAATCATCAAGCCCACCTTGTGTGTGCAAACCTCCGGACCCCGAGATATGATGAACGTTACCTTTTCTTGGTTTTTTCACTGTTATCTATTGATCCATACATGGCATTCTGGGAAATGTGTATGGGGTAGAGATTGCAATGGTGGAAAGAAAAGACAGAAAGAAGACACAGGAAGAAGGAGGGCTAGGAGACACATCTTAGTATTTATCTGGATGAGAATATAGACAATTATTTTTGTTAAACTCAAAAAAGTGCTCTGTGTGTCTATTTGATTTTGATTCTAGAATCACACTGAGTTTTTCCCTTTAATATCTTCTAGAATAGGACAAAAATCATGCTGATACTAATAATTTGCTTGCTAATAAGTACAGAACACCAATGACTAGCCCACTCTGGGCCAAGTATCCAGTCTTCACAACAGCCCTAGAAGGTAGATTCCACTTGGCTTCTCTCTCCTTCCCTACTTTCCGTTCCCCTCATAATCAAATATTCTGTAAAAATGGAATCAAAACAGTTATTTGTTTTTAAGGCAGAGGCCGATATTAAAAATTTAAAACAATTTTCAGTTCTAAGGGAAGTATTAAGATTCATATTACATTTGTCACCAAAAACCCTTTAATTACACCTGCAACCATATACTAGGTTTCAATACCCTTTCATGGTTCAATGCATCTGAATTCTTCTCTATGTTCTTAATCTGAATGGACAACTACAGGGAATGCCATTCAAATCCAAGTGTATGTGACTGGTGCAGCATGAAGTTATGCACTGTTCAATGTGGGCAGGTGGACATGGTGGCCCTGGGTAACACATTTGTATCCTCAATAGTGTTTTCTTTTTAAATCTGCATGAAATTGTTGTTCTGTTTTCTCATCTGATAATGTAGTAGCAATGTACATAAACTTTAATGATTGAACATTCTGGATCAAGTACTTGGCTTGCATTATGTCATTTAATACTTTTAATAACCGTAGATGTAAATACAATTATTATTCTGATTTTACAGTTAAGGAAACCAAGACACATGAGATTAAAGTAACCAGCTGTGTGAATAATTACCAAAGCCTGGAGTAGACCCCCTACAGTGGAGGGAATCAGTATTGACTCTAAACCCCAATATGCTGATTTTAAGTAATCAGGCATTAATGTTAATGTTGTTGTTGTTATGTTTATAGCTGCCATTGAGTTGGTTCTGACTCATAGTGACCCTATGTACAACAGAACAAAACATTGCCCGGTCCAGCGCCATCCTCACAATCATTTCTATATTTGAGCCCATTGTTGCAGCCACTGTGTCAATCCATCTCGTTGAGGGTCTTGCTCTTTTTCACTGACCCTCTATTTTACCAGGCATGATGATTCTTATTCCTGACATTCTTTTTTCTTTATGCACTTTCTTGGATTGCTTGAGTGGTGCACTCAGGTTGCACTGGAGGAGTTGCTGAGAGCAGCTCTTTCCTTTGTGTTGCACTCTTAAAAAAAAAAATCTCACCCCAAGGTGAGTGATGATGATGAGGCTTCCAGAACATTAGAGGCTGTTCTGCTAGAAGATGTCATCAGGACCAAAACCAATAAAGCACAAGGAGGAAGTTTGGTATCTATGAGCCAAGCCCTCAGTAATAATGTGAAATCGTCAGGTCAAACAAGGACTGTGCTCAGCAGAAAAGATTCACCTCCAGACACCTGGAAGAGTTCCTCTAGCTCACTTCTCCTTGACGGGACTCCTAGTCTTTGCCATGCCCTACTGGTACCTGTCTCCCCTGTTTATTTTGCAAGTATTTCTACTCAAGTTACAAATATGACTAGCCCCCTCCCCCGGGGGAGAAAAAAAAACATTGCTGTGGAGTCGATTCTGGACTCATAGTGGCCCTATAGGACAGGGCAGAACTGCCCCATAGGATTTCCAAGAAGCACCTGGTGAATTTGAACTGCTGACCTTTTGGTTAGCAGCCAAGTTCTTAACCACTGCACCACCAGGGCTCCCTTCGCTCCCTTCTGTTATCAGGCTTTCGTCTTAATTCAGGCATTCTTTTGTCCCTTTCATATCAAATTTAGTTTATTAGACAATTCATGTTATATTTATAACGGGGTTGATTCATGGCTTCTAGGGTATTTTTTCCTTTGTTCCTTTACAACTCTAGAGTTCCAGGCTGTGGACATTGTCAAAATACTTGACCTAGAAAAATGGTCAAGGCAATGCACTCTCCTGCTGGTTGGGGTCAGGGTGATAAATTATACCCTGCATTCTTATTTTGCTTCTTGGACTTGGTGTTTCAGGCAGAAACTGGCTTCCTTCCCTTGCTACTGGCATTTGAATTTAAAACGAGGATGATACAGCTAAGGAATATTATTACTTCTTAAATGTATTTTCTAAACTACTTTATATAATCAAAGGCATGGAAGTATCTTTCTATGCCAAACAAATTAGAGTTAAGCAGTTGCTGGAATTGCAACTTGGAAATGTAGCCGCACAACTTGGAAATTTTTTTCTACTCTATCATGCACTTTATATGGATTTTTATTGCATCCAAACTTTTTCTCAAACGCTATATCTAAATCCATAACAGTGCCTGTATCAACACCGTACCGCTGTAAGTGTCTACTACTCACACATAGACTGGCTTTTTATTACAGGTTTAGTATCTCAAACTAGCTGCACAAGTGACAAATTCCACTCACTAGTCAAACACAGCCCACGAGCACATTGTGATTTGCCCGCACAGCTTTTATTTTTAATGAACTGACTTATACGAATCTGGAAATTGCATATACATTTTGGCTCTCCAGCTTTTCTTGTTTAAACTGGAAAACTGGTTATACTTGAATAACACTCTTGCATTCTGCATTCATTTATTCAACAAATATTTCTTGAGCACACCCTGTTTTCCAGGGACTACATTCAAAGTGCTAGGCAAAAATCACTTGGAAAAATAAGTGCAATCAAAAAATCCCTGTCGCTGCAAAATGGTGCTCTAGGCGGAAGCACCACGTGGTCCCTCCACAGCAAAGATCTGAAAAACTACACCAAACAGAGAAAACAACAATCCTGAAACCTTAAAACATCAAATGAAGGGATAAAGAACTCAGCCAGGCACCAAATCTAATGAGAAAACTGACAGAGAATGGAGAGCGAGGAGAGATTCATGCAGAGGTCCCCTATCAGCTAATGCAGCACGGATCCACCATCATGGACTCCTACAGGAGACCACAAAACAGGTGGTACGAGAAAGCAGCTTCACGGAGCTTCCAGCGGGAGACAAAACAACCGGTAATCTGCGATATACGC
>NW_004443955.1:19914161-19971841 GCF_000243295.1 Trichechus manatus latirostris
GAGAATGAAGAGAACAGGATACAAGGAAAAGATTAGTCTGAAGGACTAATTGTCCACAGCTACCAAGGCCTCCACTGGACTGAGTCCAGTACAGGTAGACAGTGCCCGGCTATCACCACTGACTGCTCTTACCAGGATCACAACAGAGGGCTCTGGACAGAGCTGGAGAAAGATGTAGAACAAAATTCTAACTCACAAAAAAAGACCAGATTTACTGGCCTAAAGAAGACTAGAGAAACCCCGAGAGTACGGCCCCCAGACACCCTTTAGCTCAGTGGTGAAGTCATTTTAGAGGTTCACTGCTCAGCCGGGGAGTGGAGAGCCCCATAAAACCAAATGGGATTAATGAGGTACAGCAGTCCAGGGACAAGGGCCAAAAGACCGAAGGGGACAGGAAAGCTGGTGATAGGGAACCCAAGGTTGAGTAAGGATAGCGTTGATGTGTTGTGAGGTTGTTAACCATTGCCATAGGACAACATGTGTACTAACTGTTTAATGAGAAACTATTGTGTTCTGTAAGCCTTCATCTAAAGTGAGAATAGCAGCACAATTGGAAGAGCATAGTCGATGTCACCGAACTGTGCAAGTAGAAATTTTAGAAATGGTGTTTTTTTGGCTATGTGTATTTTCACCAAAAAAAAAAGAGGTCGAGAAGGAAGAGGGTTGACATGTTGTGGGGTAGTTAACCAATGTTATAAAACAATATGTGTACTATTGTTTCATGAGAAACTATTTGTTCTGTAAGCCTTCACCTGAAGTACAATAAAAAATAAAAAAAATCCCTGTCATCATGGAGCTTCCACTCCAGTGGCCATTTCCCTAGAGTCAGCCAGCAGCTTCTCATTTAGATGAATCACTTTTTCTCCATTTCACCGCATGGTCACATATAGGTATATAGGTATACGAGTAAGTACAGGTGTATAGATATGTGTGCACAGATGATGTTGTTGTTGTTAGGTGCAGTCGAGTTGGTTCCAACTTATAGTGACCCTATATTCCACAGAACAAAACACTGCCTGGTCCTGTGCCATCCTCACAAGTTGCTATGTTTTAGCTTGTTACAGCCAAAGTGTCAGTCCAGCTCTTTGGGGATCTTCATCTTTTTTGCTGACTCTCTACTTTACCAAGCATTATGTCCTTCTCCAGGTACCGGTCATTCCTGATAACACATCCAAAGCATGTGAGATGAGGTCTCGCCATCCTCAGTTCTAAGCAGCATTCTGGCCGTACATCTTCCAAGACAGATCTGTCCCTTTTTCTGGCAGTCCATGGTATATTCAATATTCTTCCCCAACATCGCATTTCAAAGGCATCAATTTTTCTTGTCTTCCTTATTCATTGTCCAGCTTTCACATGTATATGAGGCGATTAAAAATACCATGGCTTGGGTCAGGTGCACCTTAGTCCTCAGAGTGACATCTTTGCTTTTTAACACTTTAAAGAGGCAGTAGATCTGCCCAATGCAGTGCATCATTTGATTTCCTGACTGCTGCCTCGATGGGCTTTGATTGTGGACCAAAGTAAAATGAAATCCTGTACAACTTCAATCCATTCTCCCTTTATCATGATGTTGCTTATTGGTTCAGTTGTGAAGATATTTGCTTTCTTTACATTAAGGTGTAATCGATACTGAAAGCTGTAGTCTTTGATCTTCATCAGTATGTGCTTCAAGTCCTCTTCAATTTCATGAAGCAAGGTTGTGTAATCTGCATGTCACTGGTTGTTAGCGGTCTTCCTCCAATCCTGTTGCCCCATCTTCTTCATATTGTTTAACTTCTGGAATTATTTGCTAAGCATACAGATTGAGTAAGTATGATGAAAAGATTCAACCCTGACACATACGTTTTCTGCTTCTAAAGAATGCAGTATCCCCTTGTTCTGTTCTGTGCACAGATAGAAAGAGGTATCTATATGTACGTGTAAGTACAGATATGTGTGAGCAGATACGTATATTCATAGAAGACACAATTACAGATACTTATCAGACATAACCAAATACCTTGAGAGGTTGATTTTCTAGGTTTGAAGGCTTAGGACCTTAATCTCGTGGAAAAACTCAGTCAATTGACTTAATATAGTTCACAAAGTTCATGTTCTGCATCCTGGTAAAGAGCATCTAAGGGTCTCAAAAGCTTGCAAGCAGCCATCTAAGATACAATTACTGGTCTTTACTCATTAGGAGCAAAAGTGTAAGAAAGAAGCCAAAGTCTCAGAGAAGAAACTAGTCTACAGGGTTAATAGATTGCATGAGCCAGGGCCTCATGTACTCTGAGACCAGAAGAGCTAAATGGTGCCTGGCTACCACTACTGACCATTCTGATCAGGATCACAATAGATGGACCCTGGTAGAGGGGGAGAAAAACACAGAACAGAACTCAAATTCTTGAAAAATCCAACTGATTGGACCAGTTGAGACCAGAGGACTCCCTGAGACTATAACCCTGAGATACTGAAACTTTCCCCTGAGATCACCTTTTAGTGAAATAACAGAGTGGCACACAAAATAAAGGATATTACCAATAAGTATGGTGCTGTACTACAAAACCATGTACATGAGACCAAAGGTTCAACAATGAGTCCAAAGAAAAGATGAGACGATAAGGGAACAAGGGAACTCGAGTATTTGAAATGGAAAAACCAGAACACAACTTGGTAAAGTGTTGACACATTGTGAGAAGTGTAACTAATGTCACTGAAGAATTTGTATAGAAACGGTCAAATGAGAACCTAATTTGCTGCGTAAACTTTCACCAATAACTATAAAATATTTTTAAAAAAAGAATAAATTTTTCCCTTTCCTAAAAAAAAAAAAGATGAAAAAATACATTTTATAAAGTGATTAATTCCCTCATAATTTAACTTTGGAAGGATAATCCTGTTTTCTTATATTGAGTGTGTAAAAAATTCATATGTAAATTGAACAATGTCAATATACACTAATTTTAAATGCCTGCTTATTTGGTGTTCTATATAGAATTAGGCAAATTGCATGCATTGTCTTGCACCTGCTTAATCCTCATAAAACTCTTTGAGGTCAGTTTTGTTATCTTCTCTTTTTAGAGGAGAAGAAATGAGGATCTTGTAGGTAGGAAACTTACTTGCTCATGATCTCATATCTAATAATGGCGAGGCAGAATGATATCCTCCATCTAACTTATACTTCAATCTATTCCATTCACTTAACAATACTTCCTCCATTATATTTACCCTGCAACAAAATAGGAATATTTAATTAAATCAAAAGAACTGGCAAATAACTGTAGGAGGGAAAAAAAAAAAAACAAATAACCTTAGCCCTGTGATTTGGAAGTGTCAAACCACAGCCTCAAATATATGTTCAGCTAGTTCTAAATTAGCAATGATCAATTCATTAAAACATCAATAATTTAAAAAATAATTTGAAGTTGCCTCTTTGTTATGGTTGTGCCAGCTTCAACTCCACCTTCATTCACCTTTTTCATACCAGACAGGCATGCTTGTCTGAAGCAAATTGAAAAATGATGGTTCTATCACCAAACCTTTACAAACAATAAAAAATGCTTACTTTAGTTTGCTGCTATCTATGTTGCTTTCAAAGAGTCTTTATGTATGGTATGTTGTCAGATCCCTGAGACTTCAAAGTAAGGAGGATAGAGAAGTGGCACTTGATAGATGAGAAAATCGAGAGGTGGTGAGTCCAAGAGTCTCCCCTCAGGATTTGCCAAAGTTCATGGTAGTGCCAGCCCATTGAGTCCAGCTGTATTGCCTCTTTATCAAATGTTTTTTTCTGCATCACAGCAATGAGCCAATCCTATTGACAGATGCTTGGTAAAACTTTGAAACACCAGCACTCACATGAGGCCGTTTGGAGCCCTGTGGGCCAGACCAGCACCATTTGATGGATTTAGGTTAATTAAGCCACTGAGTGCCTGCTTCCTGCACCTTATCCTTCTCTATCTCCTGCTTGTCTCAAGTTTGATTGTTGGCTTTTGTTTCCCAGCTACATCTCAGACACTTCACTGCTCATCTCATTATAAGGAACATCCAGTATTTGGCATTAACTTCATCCGCTAGCTTCCCCCTTCCCTTTGTCTCATGGGCTGAATCTTAAACGTGCTTCTCTGGCCCAGGTCCTCAAGCCCTCCTAGTAGCCGAGGTCCCTCTAGCTCTGCGCTGCACATCACACTTTACATATCCATATCTGAAATGTCCTCTCCCAGCTCTACTGCCTAATCATGGCTTTTACCCATCATAGAATTCCAGAGTCACACTCGGTCATGCCAATCATTCTAAGAGAGCAGAATGATCCTTCCTAGTCACTTGACTGTCACTTGGCTGAAAAATAGTAGCCCTTTTGTCTTTGGAGTTGGGGCTGGTAGATGGTTGGCAATGAATTTAAAAATTTGGTCACAGCAAAGAATTATAAAAAAGAAACACCATATATTAAACTTTTTAACTGAAAACATACAAAATGTATCCTTAACTTGTCAACCTTTGGATATAGCACTGAGACTTTCTCTCTGAATATGGCTTCTACATCATCATTCTGCATAAATCACATCCATTAAGCATCATCCATGATTTTCATTTCAGTTTCTACAAAGTGGAGCAAGAACTTAAAGACTTGCAGAGCAATCTTGGAAGAGAATCCATCTAAATTTTAATGATCTTTCCCAATCTTATACATTTGTCTAACTCATACCTAATTTAACAGAAATTACTTTTTAGCAAATCGCCTTCATCAAATCTCTCCAAAGCATTCAACTTAGTTTTCATAGACACAACATCTTGCTTTCTTCTAACACTAATATTTCACCAGTTTACATAATGTTTAATGAAACTAAGCAATTACAGTAACAGATGCAACTGGTTTAAATAGAAACGGGGACAAATACACATGGTTCTTGGAAAGCATCCAGCTCTATGGAAAGGAGCAGAAACCTTGATATCCTAGCGAGCAGCATACTTCCTGGTGGGGGTAACTCTAAGTGCCATGGATGTTAGTGGAAATAGAGAGTGCTAGTCAGTATGGTGAGATGAAAAAGTGGAGGCTAATTAAAAGAGGCAAGTAGGTATGGACATGGGCGTCTGTTTCTGTCACTGAATCAGAGAACTTCAGAAATGGAAAGAAGCCTTCAAACAACTTATGTAACTCTGATTTCTTTAATGGTCTTCTTGGGGAAATTCATGACAAGTACTTTTCCAATTTCTTCAAGTATACTGTCAGGGACAGGGGGCTCACTGCCTAATAAAATAGCCTATTTTATAATTGGACAAGTCTAGTAGCTAAAAAGGAGCCCTGGTGGCATAATGCTAATCTCTCTGGCTGCTTACCGAAAGGTCGGTGGTTCAAACCCACTAGCTGCTCTGTGGGAGAAAGATGTGACAGTCTGCTTCTGTAAAGATTGACAGTCTTGGAAACCCTATCGGACAGTTCTACTCTGTCCTATACGGTCACTATGAATCTAAATTGACTCCATGGCAACGGGTTTCTAGTAGCTAAAAGGTCGGGTGATCTATTTCCAAAAATCAGCCAATGAAAACCCTATGAATCACAGTGGTCTGATTTTACTGTGCATGAGGTCACCATGAGTCAGGGGACAACTCGATGGCAGCTAACAGCAAACAACAAAGTAGCTAAAACGTTCACTTAAACAGTGCCAGTTCAGAAGAACTAGGTGGTGCCTGATCAGGGCTACAAAAGGTGGGCCCAGATAGAATGGGAGAAAAATGCAGAATTCAAATTCTTAAAAAGTCCAGACTTACTGGACCAGTTGAAACTGGAGGACTCCCTGAGACTATTGCCCTGAGATACTCTTTAAACCTTGAACCAAAACTATCTCCTGCGGTCATCTTTTAACAAATTGACAGAGTGACACACAAAATAAAGGCTATTACCCATAAGTACAAGACTCCGTTAAAAAAAAAAAAAAATCTGTATGAGAGCAAAAGGTCAACAACTACTCTAAAGCAGAGATGAGAAGACAAGGGGGGCAGGGAAACTAGAGCGCTAGAAACAGAACAACCAGAATGCAGCTAATGAGAATGTTGACACATTGTAGAAATACGTAACTAATGTTACTGAAAAACTTTGGCAGAAATTTTCAAATAAGAAAATAATTTGCTGTGTACACTTTCGCCATAAACACAATAAAATTTTATTTAAAAAAAAAAAGTCAAGCTTTTCCCATCATGACTCTAGATTAACCTTCCTTGTTTTCATCAGGAAAAGAAAACCACCAGTTCCAGTGGCGTTGACTGACTCATGGCAACTCCATGTGTGTCAGAGCAGAACTTGCTCCATAGAATTTTCATGGCTAATTTTTCAGAAGTGGGTCACCAAGCTTGTCTTCTAAGGTGCCTCTGGGTGGACTCAAATCTCCAATCTTTTGGTTAGCAGCCGAGTGTATTACCCATTTGCACCACCCAGGGACTCCAAGTATTCCTTAAATAGAATGGTTGCCTGACCGCCTTCTCCTCTTCCTCCCTCTCTTCTGGACACATTCTAGTTTGGGATTTGTTAATTTTCCCCTTAAATTCCATTGCCCAGAAATAAAACCATTTGGCTTAAAGCTGCTCAACAAGAGCAGAAGGCAGAAGACACTTAGAACACTCTGCTTATATTCATGTGGCTTAATATTGCATTCCCTTACCTTTTTAAAATAACTACATCAGACTTTTGGCTGATATATAGCTTATGGTCAGTTCCAACTCCCAGATCTTCTTAACCTGAACTGCAGCCAAACCAGTTATTTTTTTCCTCTGCTCCGTTTTTCTTGTTTCTTTTTTGCTACTGCTTTTTAACCAAAAAATGTGTCTCAGTTCATCCTAGCCTTATAGTTTCGGTATTCATTGTTACTACTACTGTGACTAGTAACAGCTGAGTGGATACTACGTATCAGGCACTGTTCTAAGAATTGTTCAAATATTATTTAATCCTCATAACAATTTTGTAAGGAAAGTGCTATCTAATCTAGCAATTTCCCAGCTGAGGAAACTGACTCAAAGAGGGCTAATGGTCACCCATATAGCAAGCGGAAGACGTGGGATACAAACCCGAGCAAGTGGTTCCAAAGACAGGGCTCTTAGCCACTACACTGTATGGACTCTTGAATCATTCTTGATTCACTCTTGTTATGCTCTTGATTTATCTTCGCTCTTAAATAAAATGCTATGCTTTACAGAATCAAAGGAGTTCTCAAGTACTTTTAATTTCTTCAGTTAAGAAACCAGTACGCATTTTCCAAGTATATCTTTGAGCTCATTCTATCTCCTGCCTTTTCTGTTGGCTTTTTTTTTTTTTCTGAAAAAAGTAATATATGTGGGTTCCGTCATCATGAGCCACTTCTGTCTTTTACTGGGCATTCAGTTGGAGCGGGGCCTAGTACAGTACAAAGAGGGTGAGCTCTGGGGTCAGGAAGACTTGGATTCTGGCCCCACTCCTTCCTGGCTGTGTGAGCTTCGCTCCTTAACTTTGCTGAGCTTGAATTCCTTTATTTGTAGAATACAGAAAATTATACTAATCAGATAGGGCTTTTGTGAAGATCACATGAGATCACATGTGTTTAAAAAACTAAACTAAAAGCAGGCACCCCAATTAAGGCTAGCTCCTGGCTCTTCTCGCTTTCCTAATAATAAAGTACACCCTGAATGAAAACATTCTCACAGTGTCTTGTGAACTCTGGGGGAAAGCAAATTATGCTCTTGGAGAAAGACCATATGAGCTATGACAAGGTGATACCACAAGCAGTTCTCTGGAGGACAAAGAAGGCTTCCTGTGTCCTTGTGGTTGCTCTGAGGGGACAATGGAGCTGCGGGCTTGGCTGGGCCTGGGCAGCTGGGTCCACCAGTGTGGGCTAGCTCCTTGTTAGAAGTCAGCCTGCAAGTGAGCAAGAGAGAAAGGAACACTTGTGTAGGACTCAGAGGAATAATTAATCATCTTGGCAATCACTTCAGTCTCAAACCAGCATCCTACTGAGCTCCTTGACACCGCCTCTCTTAATTTCCTGGGACCAGCAGTTCTGCTTCTCTTCTTCAGGAGGCCACCAACCAGGGAAGCAAATTAAGGATATCTTCCTATAGCCCATTTGAGCAGATTTTATCCAAAGAAAATGACAATATTAATAGGTAACTGCTTTTTCACTAATGACAAAAGACTCCTACCAAGAGCCTGGTTTGTATCCAATAATGTAGAATATATATATAAGTGTGTGTGTGTGTGTGTGTGTGTGTATTTCTCTGTGAGAAATTCTGTGGGTGGATTTCCTTGTTCCTCTTGTATAGCAATTGAAGGAAGTCCCTGAGTGGTGCAAAAGTTTAAGCACTCGTCTACTAACTAAAAGGTTGGCACTTCCAATCCACCCAAAGGCACCTCGGAAGAAAGGCCTGGTCATCTGCTTCCAAAAGATCACAGCCTTGAAAACACTATGGAGTCCAGTGCTACTCTTCAACACATGGGATCGCCATGAGTTGGAACTGACTTGTTGGCAATTGGTTTTACTGGATAACTTAGGATGCAAGTGTAAAAATCAACCACCATCTTGAATTTACATGAATACTTCACTTAAACATCATGGAAGGCCCTGAAGCTTATGAGTACCTGAGGACCAGATGGAATAAGTATTAGGAAATTGTGCCCAAGCTTATAGTTTTGAATGAGGTCATCTCTCCCAAAGGCACATGGTTTGTAGCCAGGGAGAGGGAGTGGTGGGCATCTTAGTCTGCTTTGTTTCTGACTCTTCACTCTCTGCATGGTTTATGTGGTTCATTTCTTGGATATGAGGATGGAGTTGGCTAGCTCTGTTTAAAACTGCAAGCTTAGTTCTTGGACACCACTTAGTTCTCACATTCTAACTCCTTCTGCGCCTCCAGACTGTTCACGCCAACCAGCTCAGCCTCCACATTCTAATTTCAGCATTTGTCTGCCGCTGGGCCATCCCCTGGGCCTTCCTGGAGACCCTCCTGCTGGTGGCAGCCCACAGGTTTTTATTGTTTGTTTATTTGTACATGTATATTTGAAAGATTTGTGCTATTTCTCTTGAACAGATTAACAGATATACTGTATGAAAGGTTCTTTATTAATCTGTGCTTTTGTTTATTTTGCTCCAGTATCAATATCTTTCACTCAGATAAAAATTTTTAAAAAGTATAGAATTATGCAAATAGAAAATATCAGAAAAATCTCTTTCTGTTCCTAATCTCCTATGTAGTCTGTGTTTATAGTAACACATACCAAGATTTTTGTTCGGAAAGTGGATCCTGGGAAACTGCAAGAATTGAAACCATTAAATAATCAGTCGAGTTCAGTTTACTATGGTCCCTGAAACGAGGAAGGTGATTTACCCATTTAAGAAATTTTTTTTTATAATAACGTCAGTGCAAACAAAAGAGAGTTTCTTCTTGATTATCCATGAGACAAAACAAACAAAAATTCCACACTCACCTGCAGAATCCCCTTTCCTAAGAATTCTGATTTATTGAATTCTCTTACTACATATAAGGGTACAACATGATTTCCAGTAAGGAAATACAGAGAGTTATAAAATTATATCCATCCACTTTAATTACCTGTGAATTTTATGAGATGGATTTTACTACTGATTCTATCTCAGTGTGAAAAACTCTCTTGTTCTAAATACCTTCGATAGAAAAAATTTCCTCGTAGCTGTAGAGATGTGTTATCCTATCAGAGAAATACAAAGTGGACGATCAGCCTGAGGTGTTGCCTGAGCCAAGTGGCACTGGGTTCAAGTCCAAGGGCTAAAGTCTGGGGCAGGAGATGGAGGAAGGGCGGGAGCAGGTTAAGCAAGAACTGAGTTCATCGAGGGCACAAATGGTAAACATCAGGTGTACAATCAATCACTGAGTCCAACTGAGATAATGTGGAGAAGGTCTGGTGGGGTGAGAATTCCAGCTCTGGCATTGGACTGTCTGGCTTCAAACCCCAAGTCAGCCCATACTAGCAGTATGATTTAGTACAAATCTCTTCATCTCAATAAAGCTCTGTTTTCTCCTCTCTAAAATGAGAAAAATAGTAGTACCTACTCATGAGTTTTTTAGGAAGGTTAAATGAGATGATGCCTATAAAATATTGAGCACAGTGTCTTGCACACAGTAAGTGTATCGTAAATGTCAGTGGTTATCATTAGTAAACGGGGCCTAAAATCAAGGGTTTGAAGCCAGATTGAGCTAGAATGGAACAGAGGGTGTGGGAGTAAGTCTGGAAGAAAAGAAGGGGAAACTTTCAACAATGGCATCAAACAGAGTAGAAGTTTTAATAGTGGCCTAATTTATCCATTCAGCTCACTGGCAATAATAATAATAGCAGCAACAACAACCATGTATAGCCCTGGTTAAGCTTTCGGTTGCTAACAGAAAGATCGGCAGTTCAAACCCACCAACTGCTCCTTGGGAGAAAGATGTGACAGTCTACTTCAGTAAAGATTACAGCCTTGAAAACCCTATGGGGCAGTTGTACTCTGTCCTATACGGTCACTATGAGTCAGAATTGACTCGATGGCAACAGGTTTGGTTTATTTTATTTTTTGGTTTACTATGTGCCAAGGCAACCCCATTTGTTACAGAGTAGAACTGCTCCATAGGGTTATCTTGGCTGTAATCTTTAAGGAAGCAGATCACCTTTCTTCTGTAGCCACTGGGTGAGTTCACACTGCCTAACTATTTATGCCACTCATAGGGTTATCATGAGTCGGAACTGACTCAATGGAAATGGATTTGTTTTTGGTTTATGTGCCAAGGAATCCCTGAGTGGTGCAAATGATTAATGTGCTTGCTGCTCACCAAAAGGCTGGAGGTTCAAGCCCACCCAGAAGAACCTCAGAGGAAAGGCCTGGCAATCTATTTGCAAAAAATCAACCATCAAAAACCGTTTAGAGCACAGTTCTACTCTGACACTCATGGGGTGCCATGGGTCAGAACTGACTCGATGGCCACAGGTTTTTTGGGTTTTTTTTTAACCATATACCAAACCAAACACTCATTTTTTTTTAGCACTGTATATATATTTCTTTAGTCTTTAATCCTCAAAACAATCTTATGAGTAGGTACTAAATGTTATTCATTAAAACTACAGTTAAAATACAGTAATACAGTAAGAAGACTATGAGTACATTGTTCAATCATTATCTTTGCTTAGACATGTATCTTTAAACTGGTACCTTAAAGGAAATAATTTCTTTGGAATAGGGAGCAAAAAGGTCAACTTAAAGTACATTTGAACCACTTTAAAGTAAAGACAATACCAGCGAACTTTTCACAAGTAAATTTCTGCCTGATAAATGGCCTCAAACAGAGAGGCAATGAGGCTTCTGACTTAGTAGGTGAACTGGACAGAAGATAGCAATCGCTGCCGAATCTGGAGTTCAGATCAAGTTCTGTTCTTGAGACCCCGTGATGCCTGCCAACTCGGGCATTCTATTTCATCTGATGTCGCTGCCAGCATTGCCCAGGACTCGATGCCAATGGAAAGAGAAAGCTTTAAAAGAGATTTGTTGAAATTCTGTCCCAAGACCTATAAACAATTCCTGTCTCCTTCCTGTATCCTGTTATAAGTTGTAATCTATATTTTACCTACTGTACAAATATCATTATTCTTTTGTATAATATTCTTAACATCTTAGCTTGATTGCTTTTAAGTACTTTTTGGATATTATTATGTCTTATCTATTTTTTGTTTTTACTTGTTTGGCATGGTGGCACCTTCCCCTTTCAGCAATCAGGTGATCTCTTTACCCTTTGAGTCACCTCTTTTAATCCCAGCAGCTGATATCTTAGGAAGGTTCCTTTTTTAGTAAGAGAAGAATGTCACTCATGTATAAGTTTTCAAAAGGTTTTAATAAAAATCAAGAAAACAATAATAATAACGACAAATGCCCACTAGATAATGGTGACATATTTGAATTCATGACTACCTGTTTGTTTTTCAATTTTGAAACCTGTTCCATTAGTTGGAAACTCCTAATTATATGACATTAACACCCTTGTATGATAGTAAGAATAGTAAATATTATTTTGCAGATATGAAAAAGGCTAAATATAGGGCAGGAATAAAAGAGATTCACAGTAGGTTTTGTTTACTTGGCCTCTCAGATTTTGTACTTCAACCTTTCTCTTTAGTGTTGCTAACACACCACTTTCTCACGCCGCATTATCTAAAGTACTGGCCTCAACTTAAAAGACAAGTAGGATGTATCTACCAGGATGCTGAGGTACGTGAATGAAAAGTGAATCATCTCAACCTATTTTCTCACTGATGCCAAACAAGGAAATGGTTAGAAATAACCCTGATGTTTGGTGTCGTAGAAACAAAACAACCAGTGGACAATTCAATTGTTGGCTTTTCATTGGGATGTTTTGGTCTCACAGGGTCCCTCCCCAAATCACCTTTTCCTCTAAGGAGACTTAAGCTGTGATTTTTAGCTGTCAATAGCTTTGCAGGTTGGCCTTAGGAAGTCTGCAAAGCTAGGGCTGTCTTTGAATGAGTGGGAAAACCTCAAAAGTCCATCAACAGCATGCCTTTTCTGGGACACACCCAAGGATTTTGCCTATTGCCTAGTTAATACAAAGCTCATTAGCTATTGTGTGTATCTCTCAGCTGCCATTGAGTTGATTCTGATTCGTGGAGACCCCATGGGTGCAGAGTAAAACAGTGCTCTATACAATTTTTATGGCTGTGACTTTTTGCAAGCAGATCTTCAGGCCTTCTTCCAGTATCTCATGTTTAATTGTTTGCCCCACCCCGGAACTCCACTTATTGGAAGCAGTCATTACTAAATGGCTTGGTTCACGAGCTCATTGCGGCAGAGATCTCTTAGAGGATTCAGAGAGACATGCCACAGGTGACAGTTTTCTGGTGTTATGGATTGGATGAGCTCAAGACTCTTAATGGTTATGCCCTGAAAGATTCCAAAGCAGATCAGATGGTTTCCTTAGTCCTGTAGGTGATGCCCCCACCAAGCGGGACACAGAGCGGTCACTCTGCACTTGCGCCCACCATGCCTTCATCTTCTGGGAAGGCCTTTACTCTTATCAACCTGGCTCATGCTTCACTTCCTCCCTAAGGACTCAGCTTCAGAGAAACCATGGAAACTCCTCTACATCTGGCACTGTGTAGCTGGACTGCCTTTGCTGCAAATAACTCCCTGGTCATAGCTCCATTGTAATACATCTGCCTTGTTTTGGAATTCACTCTTGCGCCTTCCAGACTGTGAACTCTTTGTGGCCAGAGAGCTGTCTCTTATTTACCTTTGTAGTCTCAAAAATTAGCCTAGCATTTGACAACCAGTCCAGTCTTAATAAGGCCTACTTAAATGAATACTTCCCTATCCCGAAGATGATGATACCCTTCCTTCACGGGTAAATTCCAACAGCTGATGACAAATTAAGTGCCTCTGTGTTTCTATATGTAACATACACTGAGCAAAGCCTCTGTACGTTCTGTCTCAGTCAAACATTTCCTAAAGAGTTCCTCACTTCTCAGAGATAAGAGTTCACAAAAAAAAAAAAAAAAATGCTGAAAGAACACAGGGTAATCAGTGACCATAGCTTCTGAGCATAGTTAAGGAAAGCTCTCCATAGAATGCCAATCTACAATTCCTTTCCTTAATCCTTAAGGAAGGACTTTAGTAACATCTTTTATTCACTCAATGAACAAATAAGTTGAGCCTCTACCATGCACTTGGCACCAGGCCAGATGCTCAGACAACAATGAAGAGCAACAGAGAACTTATAGTCTAGGGATGTAGTATGAAACAAATTTAAAAAACAAAATTACAATACAACTGTTGTAAGTGCTGTAGAAATAAGATAACAAGGCAGGGCACACAATGGGAGGGGAACATACTTTGAGCTGCCCTGAGGCACGGGTGTTTCAGAGTGAGGGATGATGGGAAGGAGTTCCCTGGAGAAAGAGTAAACTCAGCCATGTTGTTCCTGGTGAGAAAAGGATGCAAGACGAGAAAAAGCATGCATGTGCCTGTGCTGGGTGTGGGTGGAAGACTGAGTGGGAAATCATTTAAAATGACAAGTACAACTCTGAGCCTTTGTCCTCCAGCGGAAGAAAACATAGTCTAAAATGCCACAGGACAAGACTAGCCACGTAGCAGGCACCCTATAAAGATTTATTGATTAGTTAGCTTACACTTAGAAATTTCCCAAATGATCGTATCTGCCCAAGTTTTTATTCACATTTGGCAACAAGTTGAGCTCTTTGGTGGGTGAGGCTCACCGCAGCTTTGCACTGATAACTAATAGTCCTGCGTGTTTTACTTTAGTACTTGAACTCGCCAGAAAAGGAGCTTTCAGGGTCAAGGTCAAATCCCAGCTGGTGTAGAAGATAGCATGAAACAAGAACCACGACATGAGAGAGTAAGTACTGAAATGAGAAGGTGGGGTTACTCTTGTAAGTGTGGCTGGGATGCAGTTAGGGTTCCAAATGTTCCCATCAAGCACCAGGCGATCTCTCCTTGGAAACAAAGCCAGGCTGGTGCTGACTTTAATGGCCTTTTCCGTTTCTCTCAACAAAGATTAAAGTTTAGAGTGCTGCTTTCCGATCTTATTAAGCAGTGAGTGGCCCCCGTCAGAAATTTCAGGAAATGAGGGACATAGCATCCAACACAATACAAATTCTTTTGTGCTGCTTCTTCTGTGAAAGGGTGCGTTAGGCCTTCAAAAAGGGGATGAGGCAGCTTTAATAATACGGGGAAAAAAATGAAAGGAGAAGGGAAGAAAGGTGCCTCAGTTGTCTCGGCAGCTGATCAACAAAGGAGCAGTCCTGAGCTGTAACCTCTTGGAGCCGCAGTCTGGAACATGACACATGTCAGCCTATGATAAATGGTGCAGAGTGTGTGCAATTTCAAGCGCAATGCCCTTGAGATGCGCAGGACCCTGATCGCAAATGTTATTGTTAAATTAAACCTTAAAGGAAGGATTGGAAGGGGTGGGGGTTGGAGTGGTGTGCGTGCGTGTGTGTGTGTGTGTGTGTGTGTGTGTGTGTATAAAATAAGAAATGCACAAAAGGAGGAGAGGAGGAAATAAAAGGCAAGGTAAAGAAATAAAACTTCCTGTTTTTCATCTAACTGAATTTTTAAAAAAAAAAGCATACTCCAAAAACTATTCAAGATATGAGACTTTGGCTTATTTTTCTCTCCATCAGTATTCTAAGTGACTTTAATGGGCTTAGCTAACTTATACCCTCTCGTTTACATATATACATATGTTCTTTTTTTTTTGTTTTTTTTCTTAATGGTCTCGTCTGTGGTCATCTTGACAGCACTGCCAATCCATTCTGTTTCCACATTCTATGTGTGTATGCACGCGTGGTATGTGTGCAGCGTGTGTTTATCTAACGCTAAAGTCTGAAAATATCTCTCTCCCACCCATCCCAAATTAATACACCTCCACCCCTAAGATAATTAATTGAATCCAGGAAACACTGGGTGGGATGGTATGAGGCAAGGGAGGGGAGAGGATGTTGGAGGAAAGGGCATGGGTTTGAAAACTGTCCAGCTACAATGTCTCAAAGTAATCAAGGGATGTGAGTGACATGAAAAATTAGCTACAGAGGTAACAATGGGGTAGCCACAGAGGTGAATTAACATTGGAGAGTCAATTGTTAAGAGTTGTTTTTTTCAGGTAGATTAAAGGGCAAAAAATAATATGTAGGATAATTGACTAAGTGTCTTTATCGCATGAACATATCTGCCAATCGCAACCCAGAATTGCCCTCGCGGACCAAAGTATCATCATCGGTCTAGAAGTGGGTGAAGCAAAGGGATTGGCTAGCGAGGAAAGGCGCGTAATCATGTTCTAGACAGAGTCCACACTCAAGGGATTGATTTATTTTCCCTCTCTCCACAACATATTTAGATGAAAGAATGTTTAATGGAGGGAGGGAAAAATCACAAAAGAAAGGGCAGCCAAGGCTTGTTTTGTGCATTTTGGCCAGGGTTGCCTAGCATTTTTGAAAACTAATCCTTATTTGGTCTTTTGGAAAAGTTCACCCAGGTTTCTTGTTATTAAAGAAAATAAACATCAGACAAAACAGGACTTTATCAAAACTATAAATAATTCATTGCAGATGGATTTAAAAAGCAAGCATATCTTCAGAGTGTGGAGCGCTGCAGGGTTTGGGTGGAAACAGAGAGGGAATATAAACAGAAAAAAGGAATGAAATTATGAACTTGTTGTGGAAAATAAATAGACACTTAAAACTAATTGAAAAGAAAATAAAGAGGGAAAACTTGGAACATACCATAAGGCAAGCTTGCCAGAGTTCTGTGCAGTGGCTCGTCTCCTGCTCTGTTAACTGAAGACATTCCCTCTGAATGACAAGGCTGAGGGTAGGCTCCCAACCACCAGAGCAATAAAGGACAGACCCCTCATTTTATGTACAGGAGAATGAACTCTGGTGAGATGGTCTCTGGCTCAAGTTAGTGTCAGTACTGCCGTTAGAACCCAGAGATCTGGGTCCCTGGTCCAGAACTTTTTCTCCCACATGGCACCAAGAGTGTAGGCAACCTCTACATAAAACCATACCAAACTAGTTGCTGTCGAATCCATTCTGACCCATGGCAACCCCATGTGTGTCAGAGTAGAACTGTGCCCCATAGAGTTTTCCATGACTGATTTTTCAGAAGGAGACAGCCAGGCCTTCCCCAAGGCTCCTCTGGGTGGATTTAAAGCACTGTCCTTCATAGCACCTCCTCTAAACGTAAAGCCCATCTCCCTCTGAACCCAGTACCAATTCTTCAAGCGACAAAAACAAATTATTTCTATGTTGCAGCTCCTTTGCTCCCCAAAAGCAACACTACAGGAAATTCCAGAAGCCAAAGGAAACTGAATCATGTATTTAAATCAGTACCTCTCAAAAACGTCAAGGAGGAGCCTGGAAGTCTGATGATCCTGGAAAATGTTACCATTCTATGAGTTTAGAGGCAAGGTCACAGTCCCTGAATTACCCAGAAAAAACCTTCGGCGGCCACAAGGTTGGGAATTTTCCTGTTGAAACATCTCAGTTCTGCTGTGCAGGTGCAAAGATAATAAGCTAAAGTAGCAGGCTGAAGCTTTCTTTCCCAGGTGGAGCAGAAGGTAGCCTCCAATTGCTGCTACACGACTTGATGTCTCAAACTTGTTTTATTGGTGGGTGTCTCTTTGCCTCCCCTGCATTAGCCCCTGCAGATATATAAAGCTGACTGACAGTTTTTTATTGATTTATTAAAGGAGGCTTCATCAAGTCTCACGGTGAGTTATGTGTGCCAGGTAACAGCAGAGGAGAAACTTTTTTTTTCCTGGCAATGATAATAAATCTTCAGTAGAAGTCATGAAGTGGGTGCAATCTAGTTTGCAAAATATGTAGAACCAGTTCTTTATCAGTCAACAGACACATTGAACATACCTACTGCAGAAATACCCCTTTGGAAGCCTCTGGAGATAGAAAATTAAACATTTCTATGAGAATATGCCCTGGACCACACAGCTATGTTCCATGGTCACTTAGTATGAGCAGGAACACTTGTTGTTAGTTGCCATTGAGTCAACTTTGACTCATGGTGACCCCGTGTGTTACAGAGTAGAACTGCTCCATAGGGTTTTCTTGGCTGTAATCTTTAACTGAAACAGGTCGTCAGGCCTTTCTTGCACGGTGCCACTGGGTGAGTTTGAACCACTAACCTTTAGGTTAACAGTCTAGCGCAAACTGTTTGTGCTATCTAGGGACCTTTTATAACACTTAATGTCTGCTAAAATCTGTGTCACAAATTTGCTTTCTTTACATTTCTTTGTTTATTATGGTTGTTTGCGAAGATGATCATTTTGAGTTGGCAACTGAACCAAAAAATGTCTAATGCACCTATCACACCACCTCCTTCCTTCCCTTGGAGAATCATGGGCTGAAACATTACCTGTAACACTGTGAGATGTCATCAACGATGTTCTGAAGAATACCTTTGCACCCTTAGGGGGGAAATAGACCTTTTTTCCATTAGGTTAATCATGTCCTTTTACTTTATTTCACATTCAAATCATTTATTCTCCAGTACCATAAGAATAAGCAAACTAACACCATTGGTACAAAAACGGTAGAGTCCACATCATAATTCCCATTCAAATGGCATGTATAACCCCCATTCCCACACTTGTAGGCTCTTCAGTATCCTACATCTGGAGTTCCAGCCATTCGGGAAAGTCAGAGCCTTGGGAGGGTATCCTTTCTTCAGTAAATGACTAGGGTAATTGCTACTAGAGTGTTTTTAAATTATACATTTGCAATCAAACTCCAATTTCAAATTACCTTAGTGAATAACCCTACCTTAAAACAATTTAGAAAGCCTGGTATTACTGACATGTGTATGCATTCTTTGAGAAAGAAGGAGTAAAGGGACTTCACCAAAAGAAGCTTTGATATAGTCATGATTTGAATACCACCAACACTGAATGAAGACCATACATTAAAAAAAAAATTATTTGTTTCTTGTCCTTCTGTTTCTATTTCTTAGCTCCAGTCCTGCTTTCTACACTGCCAACATCGCTAATTAAATCTAAGGCCAGTCTAAATTTTAACCACTTAAATCTTCAGCCCCATAAAATTGTCCTATCTTAGGCTAAAGGGAGCTCAGCTCTCAAGTAGAAAAATCAGCTCCAACGAATAAGAAAGCTGTTCAGAGTGCCTTCTTACTGGGTCTCCAGCTTCAAGCTCACCACTTGATTGTTATTCTTATTTCTTATAAGTGAATGAACTTAACTTTCAGCATTGCTCATAAGAACCTTCATACTTTAGTTTTTGTAACCTCATCTTCTGCCAGCATTCATTATCAGCTCGATGCATTAGCCACAGTGAACTTCTTGCTTTATAAATGCTATGAACTATCTAGTTTCTGTTTCCTAGCATAGAGCATTCTCTTTGGAATGACTCTTCCCTTCTGCTACTCCTCTACCAGAAAAAATTCAAGTTATCTATCAAGAACCTTCTAAGTAAAGTGTCTTTTTTTAGTTATGCCTGCCTCCCTCCCATAATATTTATTGAGGAACTATGATGATCCAAACATAGTGCTGGACACCATCTACACTGATTGGAAGAAAGATATATAACCCTTATTCTCATGAAACCTGCAGTCATCTTTTCTTCCCTCCTCTTTCCCTACTACCCTTGTATTTGGATCATACACATCAAATTAAAGTTATTTATGCCCACATCTGGACTCCCAGCGTGATGCAAACACTTAATGCTCTCTGTTGCTTATGGAAAGGTAAGTGATTGGAGTTCATCCACAGGCACCTCGGAAGAAAGGCCTGGCAATCTACTTTCAAAAAAATTAGCCATTGAAAAACCTATGGAGGGGAGATGGCCCAAGATGGTGTACCCCTACAGCAAAGACCAAAAAAAAGAAGTGTAACAGACACAGTGGACAATATTGGAACCCTGAACAGCAAACGGAAGGACAAAGAATTAGATTGAACACCAAATGGAAAGAGAAACTGAATGACAACAGCAAATGAGGAGATTTACAGACTTTAGGCACCCTGCCACCTGGCCCAGCACAACATGACCATCTTGAGACAAAGCGAGCAGCATTTCCGGGTGAGGAGAACAGGAAGGCAACTTCATGGAATTCCCAATTAGAGACAGAGATACTGTGTAGACAAACCTGGACTGAAGAAAGGTGAGCAGATCATGAACAAGATCTAAGGAAGGAAAGTGCAGGAAGATGGGTGAGAGCTCTAGGGATCCAGGCAACCACAGATCAGGGAAGGAGCTAGAAAACAGGGACAGAACTACTTACCAGTAGCAGTCCCTGATCATTTGAGCAGGTGGCATCCGAGGAGTAGAGGATCCATAGAGTGGATGCTGGAGATCCCTACCAGACCAAACTCTGGACAGCTCTCCGTCTTGCATTTGATTGATGCCAGGTCCAGATCACCAGCTGCACTCTATGGGGAGTGCCCCAGAGCCCACACCAGTGACCAGAGGAAAACACTCCTCCCTTCCCCCTCTCCCAGTGACCAGTGGTGTGCCCCCTGCCCAATCCACCCAGCAACTGGCAGCACAAGCCCCCACACCCCACTCATGACCTGCAACATGCATGCATCTTGCCCACCCAGTGACCAGTGGCATCCACACCCTTTGATCCCCCTGACCTGGCAATCCATGGCACACATGCTCTGCCACTCCCCACCACAAACCCTTGCCCAGAAATCAGCTGCATGTGCTCCTGTGCCTCTGGACTGATGGCCAGAGGCTTCCAGCCACCCAGCCCACCCTTCCCAACAGCCCCACTCCCTTGGTGCATGCCACAGCGACTGGCAGCACACACTCCAGCATGAATCCCCTCACTCCTCCACCTGCCCATTGACTGGCAGCAAGTGCTCCCATACTGTCTGCCTAGTGACCGGTGGTGCAAGTCTCCCCCTTACACCTGGAAACCAGAGGAGGGAACTCCCATGCCATGCTCCCAGTGACCTGTGACTCTTGCAACCTTGCCCCAATAACAAGGCAACCAGCAGCATTCAACCACAGCGTCCATGACCCAGCAACCAGGGAGGATATCACCCATTCCCGGTGATCAGCTAGACAGGCATATCACCTCATCAACAATGCCCATCACATCCCAACAGAAGCCATCTGCATCTCTGCCAAACGATGCATATGGGATCCTAATGCCCTCCTAGTGCCCTCATCCAATGTCCACCTAGCTGCAACGTTATACATTCAACACCCAGAAAGTTCCTGTAGGCCAATTGCAGATGTACTGAAACCCCTTAATCCCTCACCACCTACTAAGACACCAATTCATGCATGCACAAAAGACCTATCCTATCCATTTGGCTAGCAGCTCTCCCTCACAGTGGCTACAGAGACTTCCTAACCTGACCTCCAGAGGATGCACTAACTGCTAGCCCTGACCCGGAAAGACTCCACGGTCCTAGAAGGACTGTCAAGGGACCCTGACCACACAACACTTGCCACTCAATATTGGGTAAAGAACCAGCTCTCCCACTCCCATTCAATCCTGTAAGGGAGGACATAGGAGACTAACCATAAATGATTTGCATGTGGGTGTGACCCATTATACCCACTAGTGAGAGGAAGTCACACCCAGTCAACTAACACGACCAAAGTCACAAGTAGATCAGGACCACAAAACAATAACAATTAAAATAATACAACAGAAGAAAGACATTCTAAAAAGAAAGAGAAGGAAAAAAGCTCTTGATATATCAAAACAAAGCAAATTAGCACAAAACCAATAAACACATAATCAATAAAGAAATATATAAATAAATGAATTAGCTCATTGATGCCTCAGAGCAGACAATAACAAATCGTATGAAGAAACAGGATAAGATGGCTCAAACAAGAGAGCAAAATAAAAGGGTAGAAAACCTTCCTGACTAAGAAATGGTAATAGAACTACCTGATAAGGAATTTAAAAGAATTATACATAGGATCCCCAAAGAGATCAAGAAGGAAAACACAGACAAAACCCAAGAGGAATTCAAGAAAACAACACAAGAACAAAATGATAAACTAAATTATTAGAACCCATGCAAAAACAGCAACTAGAAATCCAGAAGATGAACAATTAAATATCAGAAATAGATAACTCAATGGAAGGACATAGAAGTTGAATTGAATCAAAGGAACAAAAAAAATCAGCAAAATAAAGGACAAATCCTTTGATACTAATTTGTTTGAGGAACAATCAGACAAAAGAATGAAGAAAAATTAAAAAAGCCTAAGAGTTATGTGGGAAACCATCAAGAGGAATAATTTACACGTAATGGGAATTCCAGAAGAGGAAAAGAAGAAATGTACAGAGAGAATTTTTGAAGATATATTGGCAGAAAACTTCCCAAATATCATGAAAGACAAGAAGGTTTCCATCCAAAAAGCTCAATGAACCCTATACAAGATAGACCTCAAAAGAAATTCACCAAGACGTATCACAATCAAACTTCCTAAAACTAAAGACAAAGGAAGAATTCTGAGAGTAGCTTGAAAAAAATGATATATTCTTTACAAACTGGCACCAACAAGACTAAATGTTTATTTCTTGTCAGGAAACGTGCAGGCAAGAAAGCAACGGAATTGCATATATAAAACCCTGAAATAAAAAAAATCTCCAACCAAGAATGATATAACCAGCAAAACTGTCTCTCAAATATCATGGTTAAACTAGGACATTCCCAGAAAGGCAGAAATTAAGGAAATTTGTAAAAAAAAAAAAAAAAAAAAAAGTGGCCTTACAAAAAATATTAAAGGGAGTCCTACAGACAGAGAACTAATGACATCAGACAACAACCTGAGATAAAGACACGTGACAGCATCACCCAGATACCATCCCAGATAAAGACTTCACAAAAATAAAAGAAAGCTGCAAAATCGATAACAAGGAACCAGAGATGTTAAGATGTAAAAGACAGCAACTTCAAAACAAAAAGGGAGAATAAATGATGTAGTTATAAAAGTTTCATACAGAGAGAAAGTCAAGGTGATATCAAGACATAACAAATCGTTTTACACTTAGGAAGACAAAAGTAAATATCAGAGTAACCACACAGAAAATGAATAAATCCACTCACCAAAATAAAGAAGAAGAAAATCAAAAAGACTCAATAAACATTAAAAACAACAATGAAAGATATGAAAAGAAAACCCATACCAAAAAGAACTCAGCACAGAAACTTAAGTGGAACAAAGAAACCAGGAACACTACACACACAAAAAAAGACATAACAAAATGGCAGCAGTGAGTTCATACCTATTGATAATCACACTGAATGTAAATGGATTAAATGCACCAGTCAAGAAGACAGTGGCAGAATGGATTAAAAACAAAAAAAAGACCCATCAATATGTTGCCTACAACAGATACACACACCTTAGATACAAATACATAAATAGGTTAAAAATCAAAGGATGTAAAATATTATATATATATATATATAAGTAAACAACAACCAAAAGAGAGCAGGAGTGGCAATAATAATCTCTAATAAAATAGACATTAAGTCAAAATCTATTATAAAAAACAAAGAAGGGCATTATATAATGATTAAAGTGTCAATTCACCAAGAAGACATAACAATAATAAATCTTTATACACCCAGTAACAGAGCTATGAAATACATAAAACAAATTCTAACAGACTTGAAAAGAGAAATAGACAGCTCTACAATAATAGTAGAAGATTTTAACACATAGTTTTTGATGATGGCCAACATCTAGCAAAAAACTCAACCAACATACAGAAAATCTGAATAACACAATCAACCAACTTGACGTCACAGACATAAACAGAACACACCACCCAAGAGCAGCACTGTACACGTTCTTCTCCAATGCACATGGATCATTCTCCAGAACAGACTATATTCCAGGGAGTAGCTGGTGGAGTCAAACTGTCAACCTTTTGATTAGCAGCTGAGCTCTTAACCACTGGGCCACCAGGGCTTCAGGCCACAAAGCAAGCCTCAGTATATTCAAACACATTGAAATAATACAAAGCATCTTCTCTGACCATAACACTATGAAACTAGAAATCAATAACAGAAAAAAAAACAAAAAAATTAAATACATGGAAATTGAATAACACCTTACTTAAAAACTATCGGGTAATAGAAGAAATTAAAAATGAAATTTAAAAAAAATTCTTAGAATTCAATGAGAATGAAAGCACAACATATACCAAAACCTTTGGGACACAACAAAAGCGGTGCTCAGAAGAAATGTATAGCAATAAATGCGCACAACAAAAAAGAAAACAGGTCCAAAATCAATAACTTAACCCAACAACTTTAACAAATAGAAAAGGAATAGTAAAAGAAATCCACGCTTACCAGAAGAAAGGAAATAATAAAGATCAGAGCCGAAGTAAATGAAATATAAAACAGAAAAACAATAGGAAGAATCAAGAAGACTAGAGGTTGGTTCTTTGAGAGGATCAATAATATTGACAAACCACTGCCCACAATGACAAAGGAAAAAAATGAGAAGATGCAAATAACCAAAATAAGAAATGAAGTGTGTGATCTTACAACAGAACCAACTGAGATAAACAGGATCATATCAGAATATTATAAAAAATTGTGTTACAACAAATTTGAAAATCTAGAAGAAATGGACAAATTTCTAGAAACATACTACCTACCTAAAATAACACAAAAGACGTAGAAAATCTGAATGGATCCATAAGAAAAGAAGAAATTGAAGGTGTTATAAAAAAGTACTACCAACAAAAAGCCCTGGCCCAGACGGCTTCACTGGAGAATTATACCAAACGTTTCAGAGAAAAGTTGACACTAATTCTACCCAAACTATTCCAAGAACATAGAGAAGGAAGGAATACTCCTTAATTCATTCTATGAGGCCAGTACAACCCTCATACCAAAACCAGGCAAAGACACCAAAAAAAAAAAAGAAAGGAAGAAAAAGAAAATTACAGACAAATATCCCTTATGAATATACATGCAAATACTCTCAACAAAATTCAACAGCATATCAAAAAATAATATATCATGATCAAGTGAGATTCATACAAGGAATGCAAGGATGGTTCAACATTATAAAATCAATCAACATAATTCATTGCATAAATAAAACAAAGGAGAAGAATCACATGATCATCTCAATCAATGCAGAAAAGGCATTTGGTAAAATCCAACACCCTTTCCTTATAAAAACTCGCAGGAAAATAGAAATACAAGGGCAATTCCTCATATAATAAAGGGCATATATGCAAAACCAACAGCTGACATTATTTTCAACAAAGAGAGATTGAGAGCGTTTACCTTGAGAAAGCGAACTAGACTAGGATGCCCATTATTACCACTTTTATTCAGTATTATACTGAAAGTCCTAGCTGGAGCAATAAGGCAAGGAAGGGAACTAAAGGGGATCCAAATTAGAAAGGATGAAGTAAAATTATTCTTTTTCTAGGTGACATGATCCTATACATAGAAAATTTCAAATTCCACACAAAAGTTACTGGAACTACTAGACAGATTCAGGAAAAGTAGCAGGTACAAGATCAACACACAAAAATCATTTGGGTTCCTCTACACTAACAAGAACTCTGAAAAAGAAAAAATATATGTATCATTTACAATAGCCCCCAAAAGGATAAAAATACCTAGGAATAAACCTAACAAGGGGTGTAAAAGACTTATACAAGGAAAACCATAAAACACTACTGTGAGAAACCAAAAGAGACCTAAAACCCACTGCCATCGAGTTGATTCGGACTCACAGCGACTCAGCATGAGTGGAAAAACATTCCATACTCATGGACTGGAAGACTTAACATTGTGAAAATGTCAATACTACCGAAAGCAATCTGTAGATATAATGCAATCCCAATCCAAATCCCAAAAACATTCTTTAATGAAGTGGGAAAACTAATCTCCAGCTTTATATGGAAAGGAAACACGCCCCAAATAGCTAAAGCAATACTGAAGAAGAAGAACAAAGTAGGAGCCCTCACACTTCCCAATCTCAAAACTTACTATAGAGCCACAATAATCAAAACTGCCTGGTACTGGTTCAATGACAGACACAAGGACCAATGGAATAGAACTGAGAACCCAGAAGTAAATTCATCCAACTTTAACAAAGGGATGAAGTCCATTCAATAAGGAAGAAACAGTCTCTTCAACAAATGGTGCTGGTAAAACTGAATATCCATTTGAGAAAAATGAAACTGGATCCATACCTCACACCAGGCATAAAAATTAACTCAAAATGGAGCAAAGACCTAAATGTTAAAGCTAAAACTATAAAGTTTCTGAAAGATAACACAGGGACAATATTAGGGGACCTAATTTTTGGCATAAATAGTCTATCAAACACAACAAAAAATGCACTAACAACAGAAGATAAATTCGATAATTGGACCTCCTAAAAATTAAATACTTATGCTCATCAAGAGAGTTTACCAAAAGAGTGAAATGATAACCTACAGACTGGGAAAAAAATCTTTGGCAATGACATATCTGACTAGGGTCTAATCTCTAAACTATATAGAAAACTTCAACAACTGAATGACAAAAAGACAAACAAATCCAAACAAAAAAGGGGAATAAGACATGAACAGACACGTCACCAAAAAGGACATTCAGCCGGTCAACAAATACATGTAAAGATGCTTGCAATCATTAGCCATTAAAACAAAAAAACAAACCCAATTCCACAGAGCAGAACTCCCCCATAGGGTTTCCAAGGAGCGGCTGGTGGATTCGAACTGCCAGCCTTTTGATTAGCAGCCAAGCTCTTAACAAGTTCTTAACCACTGCGCCACCAGGACTCCCATTAGCCATTAAAAAAAAAAAAAAGAAACCAAACCTGTTGCTGTTGAGTTGATTCCAACTCATAGCAACCCTACAGGACAAAGTAGAACTGCCCCATAGAGTTTCCAAGAAGTACCTGGCAGATTTGAACTGCTGACCTTTTGGTTAGCAGCAATAGCTCCTAACCACTATGCAACCAGGGTTTCCAAGTACAAAGATGCAAATCAAAGCTACATTGAGATACCGTCTCACATCTGCAAAAATGGCAATGATCAAAAAAACAGAAAACAAATGCTGATGAGGTTGTAGGGAGATTGGAATTCATATACACACCTGATGGGATTGTAAGATGGTACAACCACTATGGAAAACAATATGGTACTTCCTCAAATAGCTAGAAATAGAAATACCTTATGATCCAGCAATCCCATTCCTAGGTATATATCAAAAGATACGAGGGCAGTGACATGAATAGACATTTGCACACCTATGTTCATTGCAGCATTATTCACAAAGTGCCCATCAATGGATGAATGGACAAATTGTGGTACATATATACAATGGAATACTCCCCATCTATAAAAAACAATGATGAGTTCACAAAACATAACATGGATGGATCTGGAGGACATTATGCTGAGTGAAATAAGTCAAGCACAAAAGGACAAATATTGTATGGTCCCACTGTTATAAAAAGCCTATACTAGATACACTCATAGAAAGGAACGTTTTTTGATCGTTACAGGGGAATCACTTTCTAGATTGGAGACATTTGTTACTTTTGGTGGTGGGAAAGGCAATACCCAAGAAGCACGAAGTCCGCACAACTTGATCAAGGTAAATGTAGACAATAAGAAGTAGACAAGAAAAAGGGATAATTTTGGTAAATGCTATAACATATACAATTCTGCAACAGCAGTAATAACAACCAAAAAATATGTGTGGTTACATAAGCAGGTATGTATGTATATATGTGTATAGGAAGGTGTATGTGAGTACGTGCACATCCATGTGTACATGTATCTGTAGACATATGAATATACATGTTTCTGTGTGCTGTATATATATTACCCATTTACATATTAAAGCACATAGAGGGTACAGTTATGGAGACTTCCTAGATGTGTCCAAAAAACTTGCAGGATTGGTTTACTGGGTTAAAAGGCTTAGGACCATAGTCTTACAGGACTACTCAGTCATTTGGCACAACATAGTTCATAAAGATAATGTTCTATATCCTAGTTTTGTGAGTAGTGCCTGGGGTATTAAAAGCTTGTAGGCAGCCATCTAAGACACAGCTATTGCCCTCTACTTCTCTGGAGCAAAGAGAATGAAGGAAATCAAAGACTCAGAGAAGAAACCAGTCCATAGGACTAACAGCTCATACTAAACTTTTAACCTGAGTCCAGAAGATCTAGATAATGCCTGGCTATCACTACTGACTGTTCTGACCAGGGATATAACAGAAGGTCCTGAAAGAATGGGAGAAAAATGTAGAACAAAGTTCAAATTCCTAAAAAAGGCCAAAGGCCAGACTTACTGGACCGATAGAGACTAGAGGAACCTTCGAGACTATCGCTGTAATATACCCTCTGAACTTGGAACTAAAGCTATTTCTAGAGGTCACCTTTCAGCCAAATAACAGATTAGCACATAACACCTGTGAGTAATGTGCTTCCTTAAACAATCAACTATAGGATACCAAGTGATCAACATTTTCCCAAAAGCAAAAATGGGAAGGCAGGGAGGGGAAGAGACGCTAGATCAATGGAAACAGAACAAGCAGAATGGAAATAATGAGAATACTGACACATGCAAAAATTGTAACCAGTGTCACGGAAAAATTTGTATAAAAATTGTTAAACAGGAACCTAATGTGCTGTGTAAACTTTCACCTAAAACATAGTGAAGTATTACAAAAAAAGAAAACCTTATGGAGCACAGTTTTACCCTGAAACACGTGGGGTCTCCATGAGTCACAAGGGACTTGACAGCAATTGGTTATGCCCCTATCTACATTCATAGCACACAATGGGCACTGCATGGCCCTAAATCATGCTTTATTCGACTCCAAAAGTTCAGTACTTGGCATATAATTCAGTAAAGATTCGTTGAGTTCGATTTTTTTAAATCATGACAGAGAAAGGGGGCCTCATCTTTAATTAATAAGAAGAAAAGTAAGTCATAAGCAAGATGATGGACAATTAGGTTGAAAGAACTGGCTGGGCACTGATTATTCCTGACTCCTCTCAGGCTGCATCTCTTGTTTTCTAATGCAAGGAAGGCCATGCACACAGAGAGGGGTTCCAGATGATTTGGCTCATCTTCATAAACTTAGCTTACGCCTGTGCCTCTGCTCTGCTGACGACGGCCTTACATTTTAGTGTTGACTTTCAATTAGTGTCAGTTTTCTAAAAATAATATTTTCAGGAAGCTTCTATTCAGATTCCAAAGCAGCTTGCCACTGAGATGAAAATGTTCGAAGAAATTCCAGCCACCCTCAAAGGAAAAGCTTTGGTAAAAGTAAACAAGCAATCAAAAGCAATACCCATCTTTCTCTCTTAGTATCAAAAAAAAATTAACTGTAGCTTTATTTTTCCCCCCTTCCTAATGGAAATATGAAGCTGATGTTGGTTTATTTGCTTGATTCTATATGCTGGTTCTGTAAAGTTTAGATATGATGGTGTGAAACAACAGTCTCATCTAGACAAAAGAAATTCTATCTAAATTGGGTCAAGAGAGAAGCATAAGCTTATTTTGATTGAAGAAACAGCTGAGAAATTTATTTTCACATAGAGTGCATAATCGTTGAAAATTCAAGGGAAATTCAAGTGAGGATCCATATGGAGGATAAGGAGAGAAGAAAAAGTGTGTGCGTGTGTAATATATGCATATACAGAATATATGCATGTACACAATATACAATATACATAGACATATGCACATATATACACATACAGTCATATATACACATATACACATTCATATATGAGTGTGATATATATGTATATATATCCATGCAACAACTGAATATAAATACATGTGTCAAATTGATTTTAAAATCTTTTAGGGAGATATAGTGAATTTAAAGCTCCTGATAACTGAAAAAGTAACATTTCATTTTTCTAATGCTTCCAAATATGTACTTTAGTCATGATATTAGCATCTGATAAAATTTGATTATACATAAGTACATACATGTGTGTGAATGTATACATGTATATAAAATTTGAAATTCAATATCTTAAAAGCTGAGATTTCACCTCCTCTGCTATATAGATAGTCTATTATAAATTTTATATAATCTTCTAAGAGAGAAACACTATAGCTGATCTTATATATTATTTCTACTTACAAGATAATATTGTAAATAATAGTTTCTTTAAAATGATTTCCCTGAAGATCATATAATGACAGATATAGAACATGGGCTCACACAAACTTAAAAGCAGAATATGTGGACCTTAGTTCTACTCCCGGTAGTGAGAGGCTATCTGATCTTAAGTAACTCTCTTGGTCTCTCTTACCTTTTTTTTTTTTTTTTTTTTTTTTTTTTGCTGTGGAGAAGGAGACTAATCTCACTCTATCATCTTCATAGAGTTGCTGTGAAGACAAAAATACTAGTTAATATTCGTTGTTGCTGTTGTTAGGTGCCATTGAGTCAGTTTTGACTTACAGCGACCCTACGTACAACAGAACGAAACACTGCCTGGTCCTGCACCATCCTCACAATCCTTGCTATGTTTGAGCTCATAGTTGCAGCCACTGTGTCAATCCATCTCATTGAGGATCTTCCTCTTTTTCACTCACCCTCTGCTTTACCAAGCAAGACATCCTTCTCCAGGGACTGGTCCCTTCTGATAACATGTCCAAAGTACGTGAGATAAAGTCTCACCATTCTCCCTTCTAAGGAGCATTCCAGCTGTACTTCTTCCAATACAGATTTGTTCCTTCTTCTGGAAGTCCATGGTACATTCAATCTTCTTCAGCAACACCATAATTCAAAAGCATCAGTTCTTCTTTGGTCTTCGTTATTCATTGCCCAGCTTTCACATGCATATGAGGCAATTGAAAATACCATGTCTTGAGTCAGGTCCACCTTAGTCCTCAAAGAGATATCTTTGGTTTTTAACACTTTAAAGAGGACGTTTGCCGCAGATTTGCCCAATGCAATATGTTGTTCAATTTCTTGACTGCTGCTTCCATGGGTGTTGATTGTGGATCCAAGTAAACTGTAATCTTCGACAACTTCAATATTTTCTCTGTTTATTATGATGTTACTTATTGGTCCTATAGTGAGGATTTTTGTTTTCTTTATGTTGAGGTATAATCCATACTGAAGGCTGTAGTCTTTGATCTTCATCAGTAAGTACTTCAAGTCCTCTTCACTTTCAGCGAGCAAGGCTGTGTCATCTGTATATTGCTAACCAAAAGGAGCAGTTCAAATCCATCAGCCCCTCCTTGGAAACTCTATGGGGCAGTTCTACTCTGTCCTATAGGGTTGCTATGAATTGGAATCAACTCGAAGGCAAAGAGTTTGGTGTGAGTTTTTTTAGTGTTTCTCCTAGTTTTCCGAAGACCTAAAGTCTTCTAGATCAATTTGTCAGGAGTAGCGTTCACAAATGCTGATAGCCTTCTGAATTCCATTTCTCCTTTAGATCTACTGAAGGTTCTGTAGAGACAGAAGGGAGAAAGACTACTTGGTAGGGCCTAGAACAGAGCCTGGCACATAGTAGTCTCTCTGCCAATATCTGTTAGATAAATGAATGACGGCTCTGAAAGCACTGACTTTTGATGATATGTTCCCTTCCATTTCTCCAGCCTAGTCTGAAACATCATATTCTTGATTCCCAGCACCGTCTGTTCATAGTCTCTTTTGCTATGTCACTGTCCTTATTCAGTAACTACTCCCCATCCATCTTCATTTTATCTTCTGTGAGTAGACATGGATTGAAGAATGACACTGACTTTATCTTCTTCCTTCTTATGATCATTATTAATAGGCTAATAAGAAAGTATTTTGAAAATCACGACTTCCCAGGGGTAGCTATTAGTTTAATCATAGGAAAGTGAGCATCGGAATATAGTGGTTGAGTTTGTAGTCTTAGCCTATCAGAAGATTTTGTACTGATTCCTTTAGTCACATGTCCATATTTAGGCCCAAGCTATTATCAAAAAAACCGAATGCAGAACCAGTATTTCTACAGTTTCATTCATGGCATGGAGGAAGTGGGGAAAAACATACAGTTTTATAGAATCACTGTCTTGTTATCTAGTGCTGCTATAACAGAAATACCACAAGTGGGTGGCTTTAACAAATTTATTTTCTCTCAGTTTAGGAGGCTAGAAGTCTGAATTCAGGGCACCAAATGCTTTCTCTCTGTGGGCTCTGGGGAAAAGTCCTTGTTCCTTGGTTCGTTGGTAAGCTTCATGTGTTTTGACATCTATGGTCCCCCAACTGTGCTTCCTCACTTGCTTGTTTAATCTTTATTATATCTCAAAAGACTGATTTAAGACACACCCTACACTAATACTCTCTCATTAACAGAACAAAGACCCATTCCCATATGGGATTATAACCACAGGTATAGGGATGAGGATTTACAATACATGTTTTGGGGGACACAATTCAATCCATAACAATCGCTGTTCAAAGAAATCTCTGTTTATAAAGTAGACCAAGGATTGTCTGAGATTTTACATAAAAGCAAAATTAGCTCTAGATACCAGTTTTATTCAAACTTCTTAGAAACTCCACTATTTTGAGAAGTGATCAGATTTGTAAGACATGGCATAAAGGTGTGGTATGATAAAAGGAGAATGCTCCTGGGAGGTGGATAGGGCTGGTTTAAATTTCTGGTTCTGCCAGTTCCAGGATGAAGGAAACTTATTCTACTGAGCTTCATTTCCTTCATCGTTATATGAAGCAAGTTACCATTCAGTGAGGCTGTTGAGTGGATTGAGAATGAAAATATCTCCAAGAACATCTGGCATAAGCTTTACTTCCCCCTTCTCTTTGTAAGAAGGGAATTTCTCAGATAAAAATATTTTTTAAAAAGTTCTGGCAGATGAATTGGATGACATGACTCATCACTTTAACAAGGGATAAGACAGAAATTTAGGGATTATCAAACTAGAGGTGTTAAAATATTAACCTAGGAATCATTTCTCTATATTAAATATTATACATAATGTCACATCATATGAAACAAAAGAAAACGGAGCTACTCTGACAGGAGAAGGGGTGATGGCCTCAGAAGAGTAGGGGTGATGGTCCCAGCTTCTCTCTGCATCACTCTGAGCCTGTCCACCCACCCAGGAAGCTCCGCCATAGAGTTTTGAGGTACTGAGAATCACCATAATTCTTTCTTCTCATCTAATGTAAATCCCCAACCCTCTAATGAACTTTGAGAGTTGTAGAATGACTTAAGTGGGTTTACATTTGCCCAAGGCCACTTAGATAACTAGTGGCATTACAGGAAATAAACTCAGTTATCCTAAATACCTATCTGGCACTCATCAATCCATGCCTGTGTTAGCCAGTGTAGGCTCAATTTTGCTCCAACAGGAATAACACATTTCACTGGCTTAAAACCATGATTTACTTCTCACTCACACAATATGTCAGTTAGTAAGCAGCTGTTCTCCACAAACTAGTTGCTGTTGAGTTGACTCTAACTCATGGTGACCCCATTTGTTGCAGAGTAGAACTGTGCTCCATGGGGTTTTCAGTGGCTGATTTTTTGGAGGCAGATCACCAGGTTTTTCTCTCAAGGTGCCTCTGGGTGAACTTGAACTTTCAACATATTTTTTTAGCAGCCAAGTCCCTGGATGATGCAAACAGTTAACACACTCGGCTGCTAACCAAAAAGTTTGAGGTTCAAGTGCACCCAGAGGTGCCTCAGAAGAAAGGTCTGATGATCTACATCTGAAAAATCAGCCACTGAAAACTCTAAGAAGCACAGTTCTACCATGACACACGGGATCGCCAGGAGTCAGAATCAACACAATGGCAACTGATTTTTATTCTCCACAATGTCCTCACTCAGGGACTCAGGCTGATTGAGCCTCCACCATTGGGAATATCTCCCATTGCTATGCCAAGGAGAAGAGAGAGTTGGAGAGTAAAGCACTAGCAATTAGATGCTTTTATATAAAGAAGACACACATCTATTTATTCCTGCACATGTCATTGGTTGAAGCATGTCAATGGACACACGTAAATACAAATGAATAAGGAAGTACAATCCCCCATGTCCCTCGGGGAGGAGAGGAGAAGAGAAAGGTAGTTAATTCTTCCACAGAGTATTTATGTATTTCCTTCTTTTAATGTTATATTCTAATACTAGAATTCATGCTACTCTAGCTTCGTATTGTAGTATTAGAGTACGCAAATAGATTTAAGCTTCGTATTGTAGTACTAGAGTACGCAAATAGATTTTAAGCGAAGTTGTGTCATGACGGAGCCCTGGTGGTGCAGTGGTTAAGATCTTGGCTGTTAACCAAAAGGTCAACAGTTCAAATCCACCAGCAGCTCCTTGGAAACTTTATGAGGCAGTTCTATTCAGTCCTACGGGGTCACTATGAGTAGGTTTGTTTTTTTGGTTTTGTGACATGACAACTATAGAGCTATATACACATTTTATTATAATAAGAGCCACATCTCATGTCTAAGTCAGTTTCAAAATCTCTGTTGACCCCATTCTCTTGGTTCCCAGAGGAGCAATGTAACTTGGATGCTTGAGATGAGAAAAACATGATGGGCAGCTTCTATTTAATCTATGCACTCTTGCACAGTGTTATCAGTAAGGTTGTTTTGGTTGCAAGGAACAGAAACTGATTCTAACTAATGTGAGGCAAGGGCATTCACTGAAACAACATCAGGGATTCAAAGGAAGATTGGAGATGCAAGAAGACCTCAGATGTGGCTGCTATTATACTGAAACATACATTATTTGAGCCCTGGTGGTGCACTGGTTAAGAGCTCAGGCTGCTAACAAAAAGATCGGCAGTTCAAATCCACTATCGGCTCCTTGGAAACTCTATGGGCTCCTTGGAAACTCTACTCTGTCCTATAGGGTCACTATGAGTTGGTATTGAGTCGAAGGCATTGGGTTTGGTTTGGTTTATACACATTATTATAGAATCCTTACGACAGTGACAGAGGCCAGGAAGCAGGAACCACAGTGAGGGGTTTTGAAGCTCGAACAGTGAGGTCAGGGCCAGAATGCAATGAATCCCGACTATTTTCACTCTCTATTCCTCCACTCGAGGGTGAAATTCTAGGGTGAGAGGTTCCAATTATTTAATTATTCTGCTTGACAAAGAGAAGATTTTCCAATGATGACGTGGGGGAAATAAAGGTGCTTTTAAGCAGTGCCTCTAGGGGCATGGGCTTGCCCTCCTGAGTACTGGGTTTATCTCCCTCTTGCCCAGCAGATTAAAAAAAAAAAAAGTTGTGGTTGTATTAACTATGACTCAGGATGTGTCAGAGTAGATATGTGCTCCATAGGTTTTCAATGGTTGAATCGTCCCTCCCCGTAATGGCTGATTTTTCAGAAGTAGATCTCCAGGCCTTTCTTCTGAGGCTCTTCTGTGTGGACTCAAACCTCCAACCTTCAGGTTAGCAGTCTAGCACATTAACCTATACACCATTCAGGGACTCCTCCCAGCAGATACACTAGTGTTATTCCACGGTTGGACTGTGCTTCATCTCACCTCCTGGTTCCATTCCTATTGTTTTACTTCAAAAACAGCTACTCTAACTTCACCACTCCTTCTCGTCTCTCTCCTAGTGCAAACCCCCAAATGCCTCGTTTTATACTTATAGCCATATGATTCCGGAGTCTAGTGGAGGGGAATAATACAGATTCAAAGGCTTTTTAGAGGTTTAACCTTAACTAAAATTTATTGTTAGAGAGACTTCACATTTATTATTTCTGCCCTCATTTCACCAAATAAAACTCTAGTAGACAGATATTTCTCTAAAACAGACCTCTTTATGAAATTTTGAAAAAGAATCTCTTCACTAACTGCATCTTGTGAAACTTGCCGTTTCATGATATTATAGGGCATTTTTTTTCCTCGCTTAGATTTCTTCCAATTCATTATTGCATGCCAGCGGACCCTAGCCATTTGGAAACTTTGGCGTGGCAGTATGTCAAACTGCTCTTGGTGGTTTTAAGCTCTGTTTGAATGTTTATGCTTGTCTAAATGAGAAACTTACTGAAAAACAAACTTTCTCCTTAGAAGTTTCTTATAAAGTGGCTCAGTCCTTAAACTTTAGGGAAAAGGCTTTGCTTGTATGCTTTTAAAATTATCTCTATAGTGATTGGAGCCTACTAAGGATTAAAAATTTAAAAAAGTACTGTGTCCTAATTAAAAGAATAATCATAATAGAAGTGATGAGAGACCCGTATGCAAATAGCTATTTTTAAAAATTGGAGGATGATTTTCTAGGTTCAAATTCCTCTTCGAAATCTCAATCATAATACATATTTGAGGGCCTAATTGTTTGAAGTTCTGTTCTATGAAAGAATAGAAAACGGACTGTGGGTTCAATATCCAAAATTCTCTGGAAAATTCTTTAAAAATTAAACAATAAATATTTATTGAAACCAATCAGATTAAATGTTCACCCAATTTCATCTATCTATCTGTCTGTCTGTCTATGTATTATCTACAGTATATGTGTGTGTCTTTTTCTTTTCTTTTTTGCAACAATGAAAACTTCAGCTGTACTCAATAACGTTACAAGAAAAACTTCCCTGCTGCCAGCAGTTTCTTTTAAGTCAGAGAACCTCTATTGTCTTTCCTCTGGTAATAAATGATAATAATTAAAGGCAAACACACAATAATTAGTCACACTAGGTTCATCCATCTGGTGTACCTGTATCCTATCACTGTGTCTTTGAAACAGATGACAAGCAGCATATTGCAGCACATCCTGCTAATGGGTCTAAGTGGAAAATGGGAAGGTAAAAAGGTCATTGTAAAAAAGGTCAGCAGCAAAGAACAAGAGCGTTATACTTTTTTTTTTTTTTTTTAAGTAGTCATTGACCAAATAGCTCTGGATCCTCCACCAACATGTGCTTCCACAAGATAGCAGCAAACTTCAGAAGCTCCCCAGGCCTAGACCAGTCTGTAGATACTAATGTCATTGTTGTTTCAAACACCATCACCATGAAAATCATCATAGTTAATATTTAATTGTTTGCTTACTATCTACCAGGTACTGTGTTCTATTTTAAAAATCTTTTCCTCTATTTCTGACAATTTTGCAAGGTAGATATTAAAATCACCCGCAATTTATAAAAAAGGAAACCGAGTCATGGAGAGATTAAGTAACTTCTCCAAGACCACAAAATGCTTTTTTTTTTTAATTATTTTTTATTGTTGTAGTTAAATGAAGTTTACATTTCAAGTTAGTCTCCCATACAAAATTTTATACATACATTGTTATGCGACCCTAATTGCTTATCCCATTCTGCAAAAACACACTCCTCCTTTCTGCCCATGTCCATTCAACCAGCTCCTAACCCTCTCTGCCGTCCCATCTCACCTCTGGACAGAAGCTGCCCCTTTGGTCTCTTGCATCTACTCGACTAAGAGGCACACGCTTCATGAGTATCACTTTATGCCCCACAGTTCAGTCCAATCCCTGTCTGAGGAGTTGGCCTCGGAAATTGTTTTAGTTCTGGGCTGATAGAGAATCCAGGGGCCATGCTTTCCAGGGTACGACACAACTCTTAAGTACTGAACCAATGCTTAAGAAAAAATTAAGACATTTTTGGAAGATTTAACGAAGTGTATTGGCAACTGCTTGTCGGTTTTGTTAGTTGAAGGTTGATTTTAAGATAGCTTAAAATTATTTTGGCCAAGCTTCCATGCATAATAAACTTTCAGAGTTTAAGTTAATATGGCCATCAAGACATTCTAAAGTATATAATGTCAAAAAATATATATATGAAATAAGTTTTGTGACTGAGAAAGGCACTTCTTGCATTCCACTGGGTAAAACTATTAAAAGCACACTCCAGATAATTCTTCTTTCACCACAAGTATAAAAGAGACGGGCATTTATGAGGGCTATTGTATCTCACACGTATTCTTCAGGGAAGAGGAACAATATCACTCAATTTGGCAGCTGCCTCTATGAGCTGAGAAAGATCTACAATATCTCTTTTAATCCACCCAGAATCTTCTGTAGTCGGTTCATGTAACTCCAACCTCTATTCATGTTGTTAAGGCTTGAAATGCCCTCAGTACACACATTCATATGTACAAGATGGGCTGTCACTTGTCACTCCATCTGTTCACACTCTCTGAGTTTGTCATTAACTTCCCACAACTAAAAATGGAGATCGTTATTGGCTTTTTTTTTTTTCCCCCAAAGGGGAAGATTAGGCGCTTCCAGATTATGAAAGATACCCATCTCACTGAACCAGTGTTTCTCGGGAAGAATATTCTTTCTTCACCGTCATAAGGAGCCCTGCACATTGTCAGAAGCCCATGTGATGGGAAGGGAATAAAAAGGTGTGGTTGGAGATAAGATTTTCTGGGTAGGGAAAAAAAAATATATCATTAGTGCATTTTTAAAATAGCTGAAATGAGAAATGGTACCTCCACTTGCTCAATATTAGAGGGAAATACGAGAAAAACAAGAGCAGGGTTTTGCAATCAGTGTAAATTGTTATTCACCAACCATTTTGGAGTCTCAGCTAGTCTTTTGAAACACAGGCTTCTACAAAGGAGCCAGCACCTGTTGCTGACTGTGCAATAACAGCCTTACCAAGTAATCAAGGCAAACCCATCTGTGGTGAAATCTCCCAACGTTTCTTTTAAAGATCAGATCCCTCACTGCAAACGAGCTACTAACGGATGGAGTGCAATGTCTTACTAGATTCTATAGCTACAATATCAAACTGTGGGAACTGAGATTTTTCCCAGCTTCCAAGGCTGAGGTTTCCCCCTTTCCTAACCTCCTCTATTGTCATTGTTGGGTGCCGTTGAGTCACTTCTGACTCATTACAACCCTATAGGACAGAGTAGAACTGCCCCATAGGTTTCCTAGGCTGTAATATTTTCTCCCACGGTGCTACTGAGTGGGTTCCTACCTCTGACCTTTCAATTGGCCGCTGAGCTCTTAACCATTGCACCACCAGGGCTTCTTAACATCCTGTATGTTGCACAAGTTTTCAAGGTTTCATTGAAATCAGGACACTAGACCTATTGGCTTGATTGATTATATTTCTTTCTTAAATCCGCCTAGTCATTGGGAGTCCCTGGTCTAAGGTTGGAGTTTTAGCCTCTTCTCCTCTCTTCCTTAGTTTCACATCCAATTTGGTAGCCAAATACTGCAAATTCTGTGCCATTGTTATTATTTTTAATCTATTTTGTCATCATCATCCCTACCACCAATGTCTTAAGACAAACACTTGTTATTTCTCACAGATTATTTCAACAGTCTCTAAACTGCTCTTCCCTTCTTCTCCATCCTCCTCCTTTTTAATCGAAATTTTGTTACAGCCAAAAAGAGCTTTCTAAAATATAAATAGAATCATGAAGCTATACTGATAAAAATATTTTTTAAAACTTTCAATTGCTTATCAAAATAACTTGAAACACTTAGTGTGATCTTTGAGACCCCTCATGACCTAACTGCAGCTCCCATGTCCATCTTCACCTCTAGCCCCTGTCTCTACTCTGAATTCATTGCTCTTTTTTCAAAGAAGTTTTGTTGTTCTGTCATCGCTGTGCCATCCTTGCCCTCTATACCTCTCCCTGAAGTACCCCCATTGTATCTAATGCCCTACTTCCTTGCCAGGGGAACTCCAACTCATCCTTCAAGAGGAAGAGTGGAAATAGGTTATCTTTCACATGCATGCAGTGCTGATTGACAGTGGCTTCCTGAAGCTCTGTGTTACTAGGATTATGATTCTGTGTCTCGGCTTAATGAGGAAAGTGCAGAAGTAGATTAGCAATGTCTTCCCAAAGGTAAGAAAGAGTCCAGGAGAAGATCATTGATGACTTCCAAGGAGGAGGAAGGGTCTGGTTAAAATGTTAGTCCCTCCATGAAACCTTCTCCAGCACACCCAGAAGGATGTATCAGTGCACTCCCTTCTGTTCCTGTAGCATCTTGAACTGCTCTAGTCACAGCTATATAGTCGTTGTTATTGTTTCCTTAGGCGTCTATCCCTACATTAGACTGTGAAGTACTCCAGAGCATATACTGGGCATTGGCCTCTTACTAAGTATTTGTTGAATGACTAACTGACTGGGTTATGGTCCTTCTCTGATCCCACCTTAATGTGGTTTCAGAGCAACCACATTTGTTCTAGAGCAACCATATTTGCACAGTTAGCAAAATATAGACTGCGGGCCAAATCTGACCGGTCGCCTCTTTTTGTAAATAAAGTGTTATTGGATAGAGACACACCCAGTCATTTATATCTTGTCTAAGGCTGCATTCGTGCTACAACAGCAGACAGAGCTGAGTGGTCGTGACAGATACCATCTGGCCTGCAAAACCTAAAATATTATCTATTTACAGATAAGGTTTGCTGATCTCAGTTCTAGAGCTTAAAAATAAAAGCTGAGATACAATGAGTTGCACACTGTTTCTGAAACACAATCTAGGCACCTTCTGGGCTGTGGAATTCTAAGTATTCAGCTCAACTGAGAAACTCAGATGGTTAAAGTTGCTACCTGAATTCCACTGGGTTCTGCAGCTTGCTAAATGATTTTTTTCCATTTTTTTCAAATTGTGCTGGAAGGTTGCTTCAATGAATCTATTATTGATACTTCATTTTATGGTTCTTAAGAAAATATTTTGGGTTCTATGGCTACCTATGGCCCTGACCTTTGAAACTAATTCTAGTCCTTTGCCTTGCATCTGTTTGTTAATATAACAATGCTTAATCAAGAGCAGGAACTGTTTCACCAGTAGTCATATCCCTTGGTCATCTCCTTCTAAGACTAACTATAACCTAAATGGCACAGCTTCTCCTTAAACTTTACATGATAATTTGATTTTAGAGTTTAGCTGTGTGGAATCAGATAGCCTGTATTTCAGTCCTCGCTCCTCCAATAAATTACTGACTGTTAACCTTTGGAAGAGTACATATCCTTCTAATCCTCGGTATCCTCCTCTGTTAAAGGGGATTGATGGTAGTACCAATCGCTGTAGATTTTTGTGAAAAATTAATAAAATTATCCATGAAAAGCACCTGGTAGAGCTCTGTCATAGAATGCATTTGTTGTTTTTTGTTTTCTTCGTTCCTGTCAACTCATCTTGCCAGCTTCTTATAAAGAATTACTTTTTTCAATGTGAATGCATCAAACTCTAGTTTTCAAGGCCATACCCGTGACCTCTTGACTTCTAGTGTCAAGGAGACCATGGCTAAGGGAAGCCTAAGGCAGCAAGATCACATCATTCTGAGGAGATCAGATCTTTCTGAGGAGATTTCTGCTCTGTATCATGGTGGATCTGGAATGGTTCTGAGAGGTCAGAACCAGCTTCATATCAGCACAAACTATGGACAACTCTCAAAATATCTGAGTAATCAAGTCCTTTCTGTAATTATTTTTTAGATTTCAGATTGGAAGAAAGTTAACCCCTTTTCTAACAGCCAAGGATGTCCCAGTGGTAATCTGTGAGGTCTATCTAGTCTGATGTGCGTGCTCTTGCCATGACCCATGACCTTCAGGAACTAAAGTAGCTGCATAATTGAGCCACAAGAGCCTCTGATTCTAAGTTGATTGGCCCTGAGTCAGGAAAAATAACAGATGAATTTATTTTGCCCTTGAGCATTATTTTTCTGATTCCATCCTGGAAACCAAGGGAAAACATGTTTTGATTATATTTACAAATTTATCTAATCATCCTGGAATGTTGGACTACGTTTTCTATTTGAAAAGGGATATCAATATAGTGTGTTCCAGGCATGGAATTTCTTGACTTTCAGGGACTTTCTCTGTGGGACACCAGGCATGATGGGGGCAGTCAGGGCAAAGATGTTTCTCTCATGGGGAACCTGAACATTCACGACTTCTCGCTCAGGGACCTCAAAGCACAGTGGGGTCTTCTGATATCTGTCTCCTTAACAACAAACATTTATTGGAAAGCTGGACAATTGCAACCACCTTCCAACTGCTGTCATTGCTGCTAAGTTCTCTCTCCTCAATCCATCCATCTTACTCTTCTCCTAGAGCCATCTATTGAAAACACAAATGGGATCATGTCACTTCCCCTCTTACAAACCATCAGTGCCTCCCCATTGCCCAAGGGATAATGTCTTAAGCCCCTTGATAAGCCTCACCAGCATGCATGATCTGGCCCACCAGGTCTCGTTGGCAAATTCGTCCTTTTCTTTAAAAACTCAAACTCAAGCATCTTCTCTTGTTCCTTTTCTGGTATTCCGTAACAATTTCATGACAATGGGCAATTGTGTTTCATACTATAATTCTTTGAATGTCATAAAACAACTGTTGGTGTATGTTCCTATCTTGCCATTCTATTTTAAGCATCATGCAGATAGAGACTATGCCAAACTTTTTATATTATTGCTGTCTGACACTGTGATTGGCAAAATCATGATAGGCTCCAGAGAAGGGGCATTGGAGGTTCCGTGACAGAATTCTCACTTTCCATGTGAGACATCCCAGTTCTATTCCCAGCCAACACACCACATGCATAGCCACCACCCATTGGTCAGTGATGGCTTGCATGCTACTATGATGCTGAGCAGGTTTCAGCAAAGCTTCCAGAGTAAGATGGATCAGGAAGAAAAGCCTGATGATCTTCTTCAGAAAATCAGCCAGGGGAAACCCTGTGTATCACAACAGTCCAATACACTACTGATCATGAGGATGGTGCAAGACCAGGTAATGTTTTGTTCATTTGTGCATGGGATCACTATGAGTCAGGCTGCTAACAACAGGCTCCACGGAAATGTTGAGTGAATTAGTGCAAGACTTGATGCTCCCCCAGATTCCTACCTGTATCTTTACCATAAAACCTGTGTGTTATGTTATAATAGCCAGTCTCTCCTAATAGACTTCACAGACCTTGAGGGTAAGAACTCTGTGTCTATCTTATCTGCCACTGTAGCTCCAGCTTCTAGTGTATTTCTGGCACATGAGAGAGGCTCAATAATAACTTGTTAAGGAAAAAATTAAGTGTTACAAAGGTTAAAAATTAAACAGACATGGAATCTACCCTCAGGTAACTTTCTCTCCAAGTGGATATATAAGACAGAACTCTAATGTCAAGTACACAAAGTTCTAATCCCTGTTAAAAAGTATTAAGATGTAATGGCTACCAAACCATGGCTCCCAGAACGTGGAGGCCTCTGAGAAAGAACTAGAAAGTCTAACTTCCAAAGAGAAGACTGGTTCCAAACCAACGTTCTCAAAATGACTCAGCACAGAAGAGTAGGAAGGGGTCAGGTTAAACCCTAAAAATCTCCTAAAAAACCACTCTGAGCCTGGTACTACTGATATGGGCTTGCTGGCAATATGGAGGTAGCATTTGTCCCCTTTGAGAGGTTTTTAATTGAGTGTTGCTATTTAATTAAAATAGGTTTTTGATCACAGGCTTTGATTTTAATTTATGAAAAATCTAAACCTGAATTACATAAATTTAGAAAACTCTTACAAAGGTCTTCTTTCTGAAAAGTTTTTTTTTTTTTTTTTTTTTGTAGCCTCACATTGAGTCACTTATTTCAACTCTACTTTCACAGAGCTGAGCAGGTAGTAGACTCCTGACAAATGTTTAAAATGAATTCAATTCAATGATTCTATATTTAACTCCTATTATGTGTTTGGCATTGAAGGTATAGAAAAAGGAGTTAAATTTGGTATCTCTCCTCAAAGCACCAATAATCTAGTGGGAAGGAAGCTGGGAAGGAGGCAGAATACAAACAGGATAATTACAGCCACAAACAAATTGCTATGGAAATTCATGAAAGTAAGAGACTACATTTTCTAGGGCAATCAGAAAGAGTTTAAAGGAGAATGTAGCTTGTGAGGATTATTGGTTGTCCTGACCTGGATACAGAGAGTAAACATTTCTTACTCAACTGCCTACAAAATGCTTTATTGAGATGTAAATATTAGCCTATTCTACAACCAATGAAAATTAAAGTAAGAACGAACAAGAAGAAGGAGCAGAAAGAGGAGGAGAAGAAGAAGAAACGACTTCTCAGCTGATTTATTTGTTGAAAGTCTACCAACTTTCTAGCCATCATAGAGATTTCTAATAATAAGCACTCTTTTCTAAAGTTCTAGTCACATATTACCGTACATTATATTTGTTCCTTTATTTAGGGTTTACAAAGTCCTTTACTACGTGCTATTTCATTTGATTCTCAAAACAACACTGATAGAAAACCCAACTAGTAGCAACCCCAAGCTCAATTTACACAAGCTGAAATGGAGTTCATGACTCATCTTCCAAGTTTCTTCAATGAGTTGTTGTTGTTAGGTGTCGTCAAGTCAAGTTTGACTCAGTGATCCCATGTGACAGAGTAGAACTGCTCTACAGGATTTTCTAGCCTGTAATATTTATAGGAGCAGGTTGCCAGGTCTTTCTCCCACGGAGCAGCTGGGTGGTTCGAACTGCCAGCCTTCTGGTTAGCGGCCGAGCACTTAATTGTTATACCACCAGGACTCCTTTTCAACTAGTAGAAGGGTGGAGTAAGGTTTCTGACTCTGGTCTTCCAATTCCTTCAACTTTACTCTGCTGCTTCTCATAGAGTTTTATAAAGTTCTCCAGCTGGATTTACTTTAATAAAAATAATTGAGAAAGCTTCCCTGAAATTACTTCATCATATAAAAAGCACATCAAATTCTATTTTTACTTAGCTAAAATTGGCCTCCTTCACATTCTCCTACAATCATGCTAGGTCATTTGCAGAGCACTATTCTTCGGTTTTTCCATTTGGAAAACAAGGGTTTTGTGTTAGAAGGAATTAAGTTCCTGAGAGTAGAGGTGGTAGAACAGCATATATTATTAGTTCTTGAAGAAACTGGATAGGTAAAAATATTTTAATAGTGTGACACCAAAATCTAAGGTGGAAGAAGACCAAGGCTTGTTAAGAAGAACAGAGGTTCCTCAACTTCAGTGATGATAGATCAGCTCCATCTTATGGGTCAATTAATAATTGTTGCCTGGAGCCATGTTGAGAAGGAATCTGGTATCAGCATTAAGAGTTTTGTGATCAATTCATGATGGTTACAATAGCATGGTGATGCAAATGATTAACATGTTTGGCTGCTAACCAAAAGATTGGAGGTTCAAGTCTACCCAGAAGCACCTCAGAAGAAAGGTCTGGCAATCTGCTTCCAAAAAAATCAGCCATTGAAAACCCTATGGGGTCACCATGAGTCACAGTCAACTCAATGACAACTGGTTTTTACAATAGGCATGGGATCAAGTGGTTCCATCCCAGGAGATTGTGATCCTGTCTTACTCAACACCTCTCTATTGGGTGGCACATTTATAGACGATGATGAGAAACTAAGAACTTACACCCTTGTAAGCCTCTGGAATGCTGTTCTTCTCAGGAGCCCTAAGAAGTCTTTAACTTTATTATCTTTGAGAGTATTTATCTTTGCGGTTCATTTATTATCTACGTTAATGTTTCTACTCATTCCTTATTCCCTTATCTTCTAGCTTTCTACAAAAAAAAATTGGAGAATACAGAAAGCATAATAAAGAAAGTATTTTTACTATAATCCCCACCCACAAGATAAGCCTTAGTACTATCCTATATTGTTTCCTTCTAGCCTTTTTTCCATTCATATCTAAAATAATTGAAGAAATACTTCAGCTATACTTTTGTATTCTACATTTTTACATCATATTATAATAAAAACATTTTCTTCTCTTTCCTTATATCCCAAACAACAAGTAAGTCCTGTGATCCCTACCTTCAGAATTCATCCTGAATTCTACCTTGACTCACCACCTACCGCCATCTCTCTCCTATATTTCCCAACTGGTCTCCCTGTCTCCTCTTTCTCTTTGACCCCTCCAAAGTCCATTCCTCATAGAGCAGCCATAGGGATCTTTTCATCCTTCCTTTGCTTAACACCTTCCAATTACTTCCTTTTGCATTTGGAATAAAATCTCAGTTTTTCACCATGGCAAACAAGCTCCTCCATGACCTTTGCCTGAGGGACTCTCGCCCATCTCTGACAACTCTCCCTTGCTCATTATCTGAGATGACCTTACTATTTATTTGTTGTTCACTGGCTTATTTGTGCGTTCATTGCCTGTTTCTACCAGACTGTAAGTTCCATGCTGGGGAAGCAGTCTATCATGTGGCCTTCGGATCCTCACCTGGACCACCGATTCAGAGCCTTGGGCCTGGAACATTCCTTGATCATGGAGGCTGGGTGATGAGCCTCCCTCTGGTCCCAGTTTTTTCTTGTTTCTGATCAGGGGAACTCCTGCTCTGTTCTGCGTACAGAGTAAACCTTCTTTGTATTTCTTACTACTTCCGCGTGTGTGTCATACGGCACCTGGCCAACTCCCGCACTATGTCAGTCCCTGCCAGGGGTACAGGGGGAAGGCTGAGGTCCTTCACCTGTGGCACAGAAAAGCGGTGTGTACAGACCACCAGCAATGCATTGGCTCACAGCAAGACCCACTGGCTATGTGAGGTGGACACCCACATATGGAACTGATCATTATCTGTCCCTTCTCCATGCCAGTAAAATGTTGTTCCAACCAGTGCCCACATCTTGGTGACCTCAGACCTTAGCTCTACACTCCATATCGTTGCTGTGCCTGTCTGCTCACGGCATCATCCCAGCCTACAGTGCCGCCTGGCATACAGGTGGCACTCCATCCACATTTGTTATATGGATGAGTAATATTCCATGACAAAATGTTTCAGCTATCCTTCAGTTTTAAAACATTTAACTACTCAATACCTTCCTCTGGCTGCAAAAACACTGATGTAACTTCATAATGTTATTCCTCTGCTCCCAGTCCTTACCCAAATCTAATCTCCACAGCCACTACTCATGGTACTTCAGAATTTGATCCCAAGGTGTGTTCCCTGCCCACAGCTTGTGATCCTCCTTCATGTACCCACCTGCCAGGCAGACCGGACCGCTTACTCTTCCCACTTTTGAATATTTTCACGGGCCCTCCCTTGGCCTGGAAGACCACGTTTCCCTTTCTCCCAGCCCAGTGCTTCCATCTCTGCTGGAAGAATTCCTGGGGTGATGGTTTCACGGGAAACAAGACAGACATAGTCCCTGCCCACTGGGAACTTACATAGTAGTGAGATGGGCAGACAGTAAACAAATAATCATACAAAAACACAGTAACCCAATGTGATAAAGAAATATGAAGCCAAGGGGTGGTGAGAAGTCAAAGAAGACATCTTTGAAAAAGTGACTATTAGGCTGAGACCTATCTCTACACTTAACTTTTACTTTTCCTGTGCCATGTGTCATATGCTCTTCTTGTCCTACATAGGTGCCAGTTTTACCTTTCCTCTTAGTTTTTAAGCTGCCAAAGGGCTGACTACTGTCTGATTCACAACACTATGAACTGCATAACAAGTTGCTATCAAGTCAACTCCAGCTCATGGCGACCCCATGTGTGTCAGAGTAGAACTGTGCTCCATAGGGTTTTCAATGGCTGATTTTTCTGAAGTATGTTATCAGGACTGTCTTCCAAGGAGCCTCTAGGTGGACTCGAACTTCCAACCTTTTGTTCAGCAGCTGAGCATGGTAAGTGTTTGCACCACTCAGGGACTCCTGTGAACTGCATACATCCTCCATAACAAGGGAAGAAGGCGTAGTCAGAGGTGAGCAGAGGTAGGGCTGGGGAAGCAGATGGGGTCAAAGGCGACTAAAGAGAAGTCAGGAGGAGGGGGAAGGAGAGATAGACGCCTTCTGGTTAGGGCGCCTGTGACTCAGAATGACTCTGAACATTACAATACTGAGCTGGTGTTTCACGAACCTTGCACTCCGAAACTCAGCAAGGATTTTATTGCCAGTGCAATGCATTATTTTACTGACATCAATCACCCTTTGCATAGCCTTAGAATTGGGTCGAGCTGGTGGAGTTGGCATTCTTCTGTGCATCCTTACCTCCCTTGCACTGTTACAGTGAAAGGATCACCTAGAGATCCATCATGTCTTTTCCTTTTGAAACTTGATTCTGTGCCATTTAGCTGGTCCAGCCTTGTCAAGTCCTTCAGAGCCAGGTCTCATTTGGGCTTATAAAATCTGATTAAATCAGAGCTGGCTTAGAACCGTGCCCTGCATGGGGGAAGATGGGCAGGCTCCCTCCAAGGCCATGCAAGGGCCTCGGAGCTTGTGCAGACCGTGAGCAGAGGGATCATCTGGATCCACAGTCGACACCAAGGGCCCATGTGGAGGACAGAGAGAGCCACTAGGGTGACACAAGGCCCTCCTTTCAGATGCCTTTCCCAGGACTGTAAAGAACAAGTGGCCCTCCTCACTTTGCTCCTGTCCCTGCTGCTCTGCAGCCCACCCCCACCCCAATCCTGCTTTCTCAGGGGCACATGGACTCCAGGGTGCTGCTTAGCAAAGAGCACAGTTTCCGTGAGAGCAGAGATGCTGCAGGCCTGACACCAGGCAGAGTGGAGAACACCAAGGGAGCAGCGAGGTGGAGGGCAGGGAGGATGTGGAGGAAGAGAATTGACGTTTATTGACTTAGGCATCCTGTTGGACAACAGACAAAGGTCCTCTCTTTTAATGCTCACCACAGCCCTTGAGATAAAGATTAATTCTTCCATCTCACAGATGAGAAATTTGGAGCTCAGTCCTGCTGAGTGTTTTGCCCCAGTTCACATGGCTGTGACTCAAGCCATTCAGCCCAGAGTTCTTGGAGAGCAGCATCGTCATCATCTCCCTATCTCTGTCTCTCAAACACCTGGACTTGGACTTAGAACATGGCCAGCAATTGACAGTTTCATTGCGACTAAATGAATAAACTAATGCACAAAAACACAAACTCTTGTCTTCAGACATGAAAGCATGATTCATGCATCTAGATGATATTAACAATGTTTGCTCAGTTAAAAATGTAGCAATGTACATTTGGGGCATGGACAGAGCCAGCTTCAGAATTTGTGACCCTGGGCAAGTCGCTTCACTTTCTTGAGGCTTATTTTCTCAGCCTGTAAAACAAAGATCGAACTACCCACCTCCTAGAATGGCTATGAGGATCAGAGACAATAAGATAAATAAAACACCTGGCACAATGTCGGGCACCCAGTAGGTAAGTGTTCAAGGCGAGTTAGTTAGGTTCTCCGTGGGAGGAAAGTGTTGCAGCTTTGAGTGTTTCTGCCCCAAGGTCACGGGCATTTCCTGCTGGCCTGGCCCAGGCTACCCCTAAGACGTTCCCAGTACACCTGCCGTTTTGATTTCTCTGTTCTCTACTCCTGAACTGGAACGGCGTCAAGAAGTTCGTTGCAGACAGGCTCCAGTGATGTGCTTTGCAGAGAGGTTTGGGGCCTCTGCTAGATTTAAACTGTCAAGGGTGAGATTTTTCTCCTCATTAAGGCTTCAAGCTTTTACATCACCCGCGGGCAGACTCTTTGATTGAATGACTGATCGCTCCAGGATGAGGGCGCGCAGGAACGTGCTGGCATAATTCAAGACCGCGTGGACGGGGATGATGGTTGCATGGTCTCAAACACAAACAAAAACCCACATAGATGTGCGCAAGCCCGGAGCTCTGGAGATAATTTAGCAGAGATATTTTAAAACGTGTTTGTTTCAAAAGGCAGAATTGTTTTCATACATCCCGGCCCATCCTTGAATGGAGAGAAAATGCCAAGTAAAGGGGAGAAACTTCCGAGCCCTTATCACCTCCCTTCATCTGCTCCGAGCCTGAGCTGTGGGGGTTGCCATGGTGACGCCGGGCTGACCTCTCACTTTTTACTCTTCCAGAAGCTAAAAAGGTAAAAATGAGCCGTTTGGTCTCAAATGAAAATCAACCTCCCTCAGTTAAAAGATGTTAAATCGCTTTCCCTTCGTCAAACCTAATGTTCCGTAGCCAAGTTTTTTTTTTTTTTTTTAAAAAAAAAAAAGGAAGAGAAAGAAAAAAAGGGAAGAAAGCAAGCAAGAGGTCTAAGAGGCAGCTACGCTGGGCTGGAACAGCAGCGGCGGCCACCGTCGCGGCGACAGAAGGAAAGGCAGCGGCGGCAGCATCAGGCCAGCCTGCTCCCTGCTACTTTCTCCGGGCTCTCAGCTGGCTGCTGCTGGGCTTCCTCTGACTTGCCTGGCCCCTGATGCTGGCTCCAGCTCTCTCTCGCTACTGGCTTCTTTTGCATGCTCTGCGGTGGTGTCTGGTGGCTGGATTGTTGGATTTTATTTTTTATGCAGAGGGAAAAGTTGGGTCAGGAAGTCAAAATATTGATTGAACCCGATAGCAGCAGCGTAAGCCCATTATTAGCAACGTGCCCCACGCAAAAGCCAGCAGGGCATATTCATTTGCTTGATTAATATGCCAAAGTGGCTTTCTCCAGCAGCCCAGGCTGCTCAGCCAGACTGCCAGCAACTTGACCAGGCGAGAGCCTGTGTAAACAAGACCGCTCAGGACAGGGATGGCTCCCGTCTGATTAAAGACACAGGTTGGGCAGGTGGGAGAGGTGTGCAGTGTGCCTCTGGGCAGCGGACCTGGTGGGGCTGGGAAGCCAGGAGCTTCTTGCTGCCTATTTCTGGCTCTCTGATGCATGGTAGGGCAGCTGGAGGTGGCCCTTTCTCCTCCTTTCTCCCCCTCTTGATGGTGGAGGAGTCCCTGAGCAGTCCATCCCCCTGCACATCCAGCTTTTCACGTGCAAAGACGGCCGGCTGAGGCTGTACTTCGGCCTCCAATGATTCACTGGTTTCATTTCGAAGCAACTTTCTAAGCATGTGGGCTAGAGCTGTCAAACCTTCCTCTACATGTGAATTACCCTTAATTGTAAGCTAGGCAAGAACTACAGATTTATCACTACAGGCTTGTTTTTAAGCCTTTAACTTCTTGGGAGTAGTAATATTGAAGAAAAAAAAAATGGAAGGAGCAAGATGGGCTGTAGGGAAGGCAAAGAATTCTTACCAGAAAGATTTCCTCGCTGTATCCTGGAGCAAAATCCTACGTTTTTCAAGAAGTACTTCAGAAACTTTACGTTTCAGAGGTCAAACATATGGAGAAAATTAATTAGTGATCAATTTCAGTAAGTCCAATATCAGAATAGACAAAACCAGGTTACGTCATGAAAACCTGGAGAAAAAACGGTGTTCAGATTCATTTACTCATTCATTCATTCACTAACTCACTTATTCATTTGTTCACTCATTCACTCACTCGTTCATCCAAAGGATGTTCATCCTTTAGCGTATTTCTCCAAACACTGATAACATTTGGCAAAGATCTGATAGCTTGATAATCCTAGGCTTCATACCATCAGCTTTCTCTGGCAATAAAACTTGCAGAAGAGAAGAGCCTTTGCTGACTTCATGACATCTTGTGGATCCTGCATGAAATACGCTGCCCTTGAAATGTGGGAAGAAAGTCTCTCTCACAACCCCTCCCCCCATACATGGTCCATATTGTCTAATGAGGTCTCCGTGGTCAGCTTATTCTCAGGGGTCATTGCTAAGCGCATGCTCTGAGGACAGCTTAGTTACATCAAACTCTTTAATTGGCTGGCATTTAAGAAGTTTAAAGGGTTAATGCGTATAAGGGACGGAGAAAATACCGCGTGTGCATTTTGATCTGAGGTTCAAAACATACATACAGATGAAAATGGCCAACCTCGACACACAGTCTCTTTCTCTGCCTCCCAGTCCCTCAGCTTCTTCCCTCTCCATAATCTTACAGATCTCCGTGCGATTAGTGTTGCCGTTAAGTGAATGGCCAATGATATTCTATGGTTTCAGTGTAGTCTGAAGATTAAATCCCTATGAAAATAATATATCTGTTCTGCCCTGCCCTAACCCCTCCCCGCTAGAAGCAGCTGCTTTTCACTTTTAAATGTAGCAGGGTAACAAGAGCCTCTTTTATCAGCTACTCCTATTCATAAAGCATTAAAATACATGCCTTTTCTTAATCCCTAGTGCAGCCCTAACGGGCTTCAGCTTTGTGCTGAAATAGCACGTATCTTTTAAAAGTTGCTGATGGAAATCGTCTTCCAAACCCAATCAGTCTCTTAAAAGCAGCTCTCCCGAAGGTTTACACAGAACATAAATCGAGAGCAGGACACAGCGTGTGTCTAGCCTCTCCCCGTAACGGGCTTGAGAAACAATGCCTAAGTTTGTTTATAAGTAGCACAAGCGACTTGGCAAGCGGCATTCCTCCTCTCTCCCTCCTCCCACCCTCCCCATCCCATACCCATCCTTGCAGCACAACTTGGCATCAGGCAGCACCTCTTCTGGGAAAGACATTTCTACATAAGCCAGTCGGCATTTGCTGAGCAAGGTCACTTTCAGAGGCAGTGTTTTCTGAGGAAGGCAGCTCCAGGAATGATGGGAAGTGGGGGGTGGCGGGGGGGCATGGATCAGGTAGAAAATCACCTGGATTCTCAGTTAATCCACAGCCCTCAAAAGAAACGTGTGCAGGACTGGGGAATTCACAACCACTGAGAAAGCTGTTTTGTAGGCAGGCAGTTGATAAGACACTTACTGAGCAATATGAGATTCACACACACACTCATAAATACATACACACACTTGTCTGTATGAGACAGCACTGATTCCATGCATGGTCCTCTAAAAATAACATTAGAAGCACTATTAATACATAGGGAATGTTTAAAATACAGAGGAAAATAAATAGCCCACATTATTGTTAACTCTTGTGGCTGTATTTCTATTGGAACTCTTTGTTATATAATTTTAGAATGAAGACTGACTATTTAAAAATAACTTTTTTCCAAACAGGAAAAAAAAATGCATATGCTTAAATATATGTTCAGCCTTCCTTCACAAATACATCTGATTTTCTATCCTCAGTATAATTAAGGACTTCCTAGTCTCTGGCCTTACTGCTCAGAAGAAGAGATAAAGGGGGCTGACATGTTTGTTGTATCTTGTGTACAGCTACGTGCTCATTATCACTTAGAAGCTTATAGAAGATATTTCAGGGGAAAAAACGGTTAATGTCACATTCTTCTAATATTGTTTTACAAATTCCGGTTTGAAAGTGGATTTTTTTCTTACAGCACGTAAGTGTTGCTAGAAGTGTGTTGGGTTTTAAGTTCCTGGGAGCTATCTGTTTTTCAATTACTGTGAATCTTGTTTTCTTCTAATTCTTTCTCTCTCTTTTCTTGATTTGATGTTGAAGTGTTAATAAGTGTTCTTTCCCTTGTACATTTTTTCCCACTTTTACTTATATATTGTCATAAAGTTATAAAATAGGAGGACCACCTACACGGTCCTATTTTCCTCCTCCTCGAAGTCCTAGCCATATACTGAAGAGAACTAATATAAACAGAAATAAGGTGTGTGTGAGTACAAATCAATATGTACCATTTTATCATTTTTGTGAAAAGTACCCATCTCACAAAGGTTGTAAGTTTTCCAATAAAAGGAGAAAAATCTTCAGGTAATTCTAAATGCCCTTTAATACCATTAAAAGAAAACTTAATTCTAATCACCGACATTTATTGAAAAAATCTCACTTTCTGGGGCAAGGAGGATTGCTTCTGAATCGTGTAACTTGACTGCCCTCTTCCGGCTATTAGAAGAAATAGAAACGGCCTGAGAAAATTTAGAGACTTACAGAAGATGTTGATGATATTACTGATTATAGGCTTACATTTAGGAAGCCTGCAAAGCTGAAGAAATTTTCACCTTTATATTATGAATACAACATCATTATAATTACCAACTAAGCAAACTGTCTCCTCCATAGCCCAGAAAAGGAGACTTTGTAGTTTTTGACGGTTTTTTTGACAGCATCTCTGACTTTTGTGCTAATTTATTTTATGTTTGGGACTTTTATGTTAGACCCAGATGTTCACTTAAAGCTAAAGTGAGGAACCAAATGACCTTGCTATTCCCACCACTTTTTGAAAATCTCATATTAAAGTGAGCCAAGCATTCGTAAACTTTGCATTCCATTTAGAGGGGGCTCTCGTTTATCAAACCTCTCAAAGTAACTTGCAAAGAATTAACCAGATCCCATTTTAGAGATAAAAACGTGATTAACTTTTCTCTCAAATAGAATACAAAAGTAATGAAAATAGCTATTACGTAGTGCCATAATTAGGTTGGACCTCATGTTGTACTTGGTAGGAGAATTATCAATGCAATAATCTTAGATTCGCCCACTATTAGACACACCCTTTGTTCACATTAGGAGACACGATCTTATAAAATTGGTATCATACTTAAGGAGCTTTGGGTTTCTTTCCTTTTTATCATTTCATATCTGAAAAAAAAGTGTAACAAATTCAGGATGATTGATAATTCTGTCTAGAGAATCATTAAATGCCAACAGAAAAAAAAAAAAAAAATCTACCCTCAGTTATAATTGTGACACTGTGTCAACCAGATAGAGGAAATCCTAATTCTGAGCTCTATTAAAATGCACTTATTTCAATTTCCAGTTGCTATGTATGTCCTATTAGCAGCCTGACATTTTGAGTAGTACACTAATTCATATGAATTGGGTTTTAAACGAAAGCTTTCAAGTCAACCTTTATGGAACACTGAATGTGCGATAAGCCCAGAATTAGCAAGAGAATGAGGTGATACTTTTTCACCAAGCCAGCTTCTTATGTGAAGGAGCAAAACTCAAACAGTCCAAATTATAAAATAGTTTAATTTCAAGGGCCTCCCCCATAAGTTAAGCACATGCTGATTTCATCATATTTTTCTCTGGAGACCTATTAAGTAGTTAGGAGCAGATAGAATTCTATTCTGCAGTTAGAAAATGAAAGGTCAGAGGTGAAGTGTGTGTCTTGCCAGGTATGTCCCAGTGGGAGCTCCACCCATCAGGGACCCGGGTTTGGGATAAATTCCAAAACATCATGCCAAGTGGGATAAGAACAGGCATTATTTAGGCAAAGCTTACCTAGGCCAAAGTTAGCAGAAGAGAAAGCAAGGCCTGCAATTGTCTTATTTTTTATCCTCTAGAGAGACTTTCAGGACTGCAGTGGGCTTCTGGGCTCCAACAGAGGGACTCTCCTTTCTGTGGGTCTGTTTTCGTAGCTCAAGCATGAGAAAGTGCCTTGAGCAAGGCAAGGTGGGTTGCTTATCACCAGGCAGTCTCGCTCTGAGGGGCCCTCACTTTGCAGGAGTGATATAGGAAGTCCAGTTGCCCACACATGGAAAGTGTGGGTGGGGTGTTAGGATATTGTAGTCTCCCTGCTGGGCTGAAAAGCCCATTGTTGCTGGGACAAGTTGAGCCCTTCCTTCTAGCTAGCTTGTTGTCCAGGCAACCCAGAATGTGTCCCCAGGCCTATGTTTGGCCAGTCCTGCTCAGGGCACCTCATTGCCTTAATGTAAGAGCACTGGACAAAGAGTCAGCTTCTTGTCAAGCTCTGCCAGCTTGGGAGCACAACAGAACCATTTCCTGTCTTCGTTATGAGGCACTGGTGGTGCTGTGGTAGAATTCTCATGTTCCATGAGGGAGACCCGGGTTTGATGACCGGCCAATGTACTTCATGCGCAGTCACCACCGATCTGTGAGTAGAGGCTTGTGTGTTGCTATGATGCTGATCAGGTTTCAGCAGAGCTTCTAGACTAAGAGGGACCAGGAAGAAAGGCCTGGTGTTCTACTTCTGAAAATGAGCGAGTGAAAACCCTGTGGGTTACAACCAAGCATTGTCTGATCTGCAACTTATACGGATGGCACAGGACCAGGCAGCGTTCTGTTCTGCTGTTCATGGTGTTATTATGAGCCTATCCAAGTTGCCAGCAACTGACAACAACAAGAACAACACCTTCTATCTCAGTTTACTGCTCTGTAAAATGAGGGACCTGAGTCTGATGCTTTCTAAGGCATCTTCCCAGTTTCATGTATTTTTACTGTCATTTGTCATTTCCATCAAACTATATCACTAATTAGGTGCCCAACCACCTCCATGAGCAAAGGACACCAATTAAGTATGTGACAAAAATCTAAAGAGTTATGAAAATTTTTATGTCAGTCTTTCCCTTAGATTTGTACAAAGCTTGCAAACCATTAGATTTTATGGTCCACTCACTTATGTAATAAATCTGGCATGACTTAAACCCTTGTTATTTTTTTTTAAGTTGACATGGCTGTTGGTTTCTGTTCTTACAGAAATCCTCTTCTCTGCAATACCAGGATAAAAGGGAAGGCATTATGATACAGGGCTCCAGGGGAGAAGCTGAGAGACCAGACGGTCTTCATGTATGATGTTAATGGTGCAGCAGGGATATTTGTTCCTCTGGTCTGGGGAGGGTGCAGGGGTGGAATTGATGCTGAATCCTTTGGAAGGAATCCTGTCAGGTAGAGTTTCCTCCTGTTCTGCTGGTCAAAGAATTGTGACGATAGTGGCTGCAGGCTCAGCTGCTAGCTGTCTGGTGTCAATGAAAACTCACAGAGCAATGACAGCTGTGGGAAGTGGGGCTGGAGCTAAGGAAGCAGAGAAAGTGGGGAATCAATAACAATAAAGGATAATGTAAACCAAACAGTTGTCCATGCCTCCGTCCCAAAGCAAACACACATATCACCGTTTAAAATACTTGCCCAGGTCCAGTTAAATCTGTGTGACTTCTCTGTGGGAGCCACAAGAAAATGTGCTATACGTGTAATCCCTTAGAATGGAAGTTCTAAGAGGGCAGAAGGAGTCCCTGAGCGGCGCAAATGGTTAACACACTCAGCTTCTAACTGAATGGTTGCAAGTTTGAGTCTACTCAGATGTGCCATGGAAGAAAGGCCTGGTGATCTACTTCTGAAAAATCAGCCATGGAAAACCCTATGAAGCACACATGGGCTTGCAACGAGTGGGAGTTGACTTAACAGCAGTTGGCATGAGGGTGGATATTTTTGTGCGTTGTATTCATTGCTGTATCTGTGAAATCTAGAATGACGCCTGGCACCTAGGTGGGGTGCCAGATGTATTTGTGGTGGTGATGGTGATCACAGGCTGCAAAGACTTCATAAGATGGAGTTGTTTGGCCAAGATGGAGTTGTTTGGCCAAGGAGTAAGCCTGAGAAGAGAAGTGCTATGGAGGTTGGAGAGAGTAAGACAGAGCCCCCATGAGGCAAATTGAGTCCCTGCTTCCAGTTGGGTCTACAGATAGACAACTTCTTCATTTTTTAATTACATAAGCCAACAAAGTTCTGAATTTTTCTCATTCCTAAAGGTATCTTCCCCACTTGGGAAACCTCAAGCCCCTCATCCTGTAAGTTTGTCAAGCTGACTCTGGCCCTACTTAAATTCAGCCCTCATGGTTTGTTGATGCCTGGCCACTTAATATTTAACAATACTTAACAAAGAGAGACATAATGAAGTCTTCAGAATTTTGACTCAAGGTGGGGAGGAGTGGGACCTTAGGGCCTGTAATCTTATTGGTGGGAGGTGGCATGAGGTTTCTAGGAGACCTGAAGGAGGCTTCATGTGCTTAGCAAGGGTACTTTGGTTGTTTAGAAGGCATGATCTGTGTGCCTGCGGAGTAATAGTGGCTGTGGAGGGCTCTCACACATCTTCTAAGGCTACATCTTTGGTGCCACCTATGGAGGGACCATAATAAGTGACCAGAAAAGTTCCAAGTACACATTCTTATTTAACATTTCTGAGTATATGGGTTTCCCCACGTATTTGGAAGGACAGGAACACCAGGAATACATGGGATGGCTCTTTGATTGCCTCAGTTACCTCGGCTATTGAAGGAAGGCACTGAATTCAAGGATCACTAAGAAATGGTAGCTTGGAGAGGCATGATCTATCTCAAAGGCATTCAAGGGCATCAAGGAAGCCCTCTGCTGTCTGCATCTATAATAAAACTCCTAGTTGGAAAAAATGGAAAGAAAACAGCAGATCTAGACGTCTATAAGGGATCAGATAATAAGGGGCAGGAAATAAGTGCATTGTGTCCAATTATACTACACAGCAGGGACAGAAGCGCTTTTCAAGATGATAAGCTACTTTTCATTTCCCTGAAGTCTTGAGATCAACAAGGAGGTGTTAGCTGTGGGAGTGAGGGAATCAAGATAGCAGAGTCTCTGGTAAAGGCAAGTGGGGATGAAGGTTGGGGTCGAGAAGAGAGGAAAGAAGGCAGTGGTGCTGAGAATTAAGTCTTTAGGCGAGCAGACGGGTTGGGTTGGGAATTTCATTGCTGTTCTTTTTTTTTTTTTTCCTCCTTTTTATTTTCTTCACTGGTATTCCTGACTCAGTATCAGAGATGGAATAATTGATCCTTAAGTTTTATCTTTATTATTATTATTAAGT
>NW_004443955.1:19973229-19980901 GCF_000243295.1 Trichechus manatus latirostris
GAGATTATAGTTATTAGGGGCTCATAGGATTAACAAAGATGGGAGTCAGAGAAACTTCAATGAGAAGAAAAATTATGATTACTTATGTTATTCTCTTATGGTGTCATTTGAACACTTATAATCTAATGGGAAATTTCAGTAGAAGAATTGTTGGTTGCATCGGAATGGAGTATATGTAAAATACTGATCTTTGTGCTACCCTGGAACATTTTTCTAAACAAAGTCTCAAGGAACTGGAAACCACCCATGAATACTTCATAGAAAAACAATGGTACTTGGACACAAGTATGCTACCATCAGCTCTTTCATCCTTCATCTAAAGCTATTGAGGGCCTACTCTGTGCCAGGCCATATCATGAGATATAATCCATGCTGGCCTAGGAACCACAGAAGGAAATTTGCTAATTCCTAAATGAGAACTTTGGTTCATAATCATAATTTGTTAACCAAAGTATGAATTTTGCTTATGTTTCTATAATAATCCATGAAAGGTCAGCTAAGCTAGCCCATCCTCCAAAGCCCCTTTCATGGAGGCAGGGGCCAGACCCTGCCACATAGCATGTCCAGGATTCCATGAAGAAAGCCTAGTACTAATGCCATGAGCTAGTTTCTCTTTGCTTCCATATGTTTTCCTAGGGGCTGTCTCATCACAACATGTTATATAACCCATATCAACCTCATGTCCCATTTGGTCAAAAGGTATTTCCAACCCAATGCCTCCTAACCTCTTTTAGGGGAAGTATAACATGCAAGTTAACATGACCATGCCCTGACACATCAAATGAAGAGATCCAGCTAGAAAGCATTGAAAGTTCCTGACAAACCAGGTCACTTTCTATTATATTTACATTTCTGCAATAGGGTGCTTTAAGGACTCCTCTTAAAGATGGTTTACAATATCCCATGTCAGCCTTTCTCTGAAGTTCCACTCCAATGATATCAAGATGATTGGGTACATGGTTCAATGGACTGTGCTTAGTTATATACATCAGGAAGGCAGGTAGCAGAGGGGAGGGCCATAAAACTAGACCCATCCAGGAGGACAGGAAAGGTACTGGGAGATGAAAAAATGCAGTGTCCCACATGGACATCAGTAGAGACATGAGGTAGGAATTCAGAGGGAATATTAAGCAAGTAGGCGGGTGATAGAGCCATGGTGGTGCAGTGGTTAAGAGCCTGGCTGCTGTCTTAGTCATCTAGGGCTGCTGTAACAGAAATACCACAAGTAGATGGCTTTAACAAAGAGAAGTTTATTCTCTCACAGTCTAGAAGGCTAGAAAGTCCGAATTCAGAGCATCAGCTCCAGGGGAAGGCTTTCTCTTTCTATCGGCTCTGGAGGAAGGTCCTTGTCATTAATATTCCCCTGGTCTAGGAGGTTCACCACACAGGAACCCTGGGTCCAAAGGACATGCTCTGCTCCCGGTGCTGCTTTCTTGGTGGTATGATGTCTCCATGGCTCTCTGCTCGCTTCTCTCTTTTATATCTCAAAAGAGATTGGCTTAAGACACAATCTAATCCTGTAGATCTCGTCAACATAACTGCTGCTAATCTTTCTGATAGTGATAGGATTTTACAACACATAGGACAATCACATCAGATAACAAAATAGTGGACAATCACACAATACTGGGAATCATGGCCTAGCCAATTTGATACACATATTTTTGAGGGACACAACTCAATCCATGATAGTTGCTAACCAAAGGGTCAGAGGTTCAAATCCACCAGCTGCTCCTTGGAAACCCTATGGAGCAGTTCTACTCTGTCATATAGGGTCACTATGAGATAGGGTAGCTCTGAGTCAGAATCGACTCAGTGGGAAAGGGTTTAGGCAGGTGGCCTCAGACAGGCCTATCAATGGGTAGTATGCCCTTAGTCAGTCAGTTTGAGTTCAGAAGTCAGACCCTGGAATTAAAAAAAAAAGACTCAAGAAAGCAAAGAAAGTAACTAAGTAAAAAGATGGATATTTTAAATTAGGTACATCAGGGGATTCAGTCTTGTGAAAGGATTTTTTTTCCATTATAGGAAGCAGGACTCAAACCAGGGAAAGGGTGCAAAAGGACCACAGGGAGCACACTTGGACTCAGGAAAAAACAATGAGAAAATGCCTATTGTCCAAGTGGACCATCAAAGATCTAGAAGAGGAAGGCCGAGGCCCAGGACTAAGGAGGAATCCAGTGGTCAGGGTTAGCGCACCGAGCACCATGAGGCCAGAATTCTATGACAGCCCGAGAGGGGAGGTTCATCCACTGAGAAATGCACGGGCGTACCATACTATCTTGTGCAAAAGCATGTGGTGGTGATGGTGAAGGCAAAGCAGTGGAGACATTTAAACACTTCTGCCACAGGGGAGGATTCATCTGGAACTGGGGCGAGGCTGAGCTTGCAGATAGCAAATTCATTCTGTGGGCCCAGCCACAGAGGGCTGTGAACGGAGTTGGAGGAATCTGGCAGACTTCATTCTCCTTGAATTCATTCCAGGTTCTGCCCAAGTAACCCCTAACTCCTCCACTAGCTAACAAGCTGTCTTCCTAAAGAGTCTCTTCTTAAAGAATCAGAAGCCTCCTTAGCCCCTGCTTCCCTATTGAGTCAAGTTGAATGCTAACATCCTCCACATTCCTGTTTAGGGGAAAACATATCAACTACAGTCAGTTTATCGTTTTTAATTATAGAGCAAATACTCAATGATAGTTTGTTCATGGTTTTCTTTGGATGGTGGTCAGATTCAGTTCCCTCATGCAGGAAACATTTATTGAATCCTACTATGTGCCATCCACTATCCCAAGTGTCAAGGTAACAGTGGCAAACAAGGCACATCTCCTGCCCTATGGAGTTTCTAGTGTAGAAGAAGAGGCCCCCCCAAAAAAAAGCAATGGTGGTTTCAGTTCCGTGTGACAATATGTAAGAGGGGCCCCCTCTTGATTTGTCCAGGGGCAACTTTACAGAGGGATAGAGTATAAACTGAGAGTTGTGTGTGCAGCTGCCTTAACATTTGACGTGGCAGCTACTGCCTCCGCAGAACAGGGAGCTGTTCAGGAGATGGATTTTTCTGTTCTTTCAACATGATAATATTTAATGGGAAATTATCATAGGAATAAGATGATGTACAAGGCTCATAATACGTGATCTATGTAAAATGAAAATATGATTAATGTTCAGATATTTGGGATCGCTATGAACAATGCTCTCAAAAGAATATATAAGGGCGTGCGATTACTTAGGCTGTCTAAGAAGGTGATCCCAAGAAGCCTCAGTTAGATATCAAATTTTACTGTACTCATAAAATCTATATCAAATGGAATGCAGTCTCGTGGTGAGGGAACTGTATCGGAAGTTAGGGCGTTCGATTTGTCTTTCCAAACGTTGTCATTAAACATCTCTGTACCATGGGCAAATCATATCTGGGGCCTCAGTCTCCTCATCTCTAAAACGAGTGCGTTGAACTAGGCCTCCTTCTAGTTGTAAATGGTTGTGATCCTGTCTTAAAAATTATTCTGAGAGCAATGGCACAATCATCTATGATGATGCTATGGAAAAAATTAACATAGAACATAACATTCTCTTTGAGAAACCTTTGAGAAACCCAGTTCAAGACAATAGATAGGACACAATAAATTATCTGTTTTGAGGTTAAAATAAATTCCCCTCACAGGACTGCAAGGATTAACTGGGATAACATACAGAAATGTGATCAGCAGGCAGTCGTCAGTCAATAAATGCTAGTTATGTCTTCCCTTTTGTTCTATGGCATTTAGCGCCCTCTACAGCCAGGTCTTTCCCTTGCTCTCTCTCCACTGAGCCAGTTAGATGCCTTTGCTGTCTTTAAGTTCTTGTCAGTGCTGTTTCCTTCACAGGCATAGCTTTTCTCCTGTGTCAGAATGGTTCTTAGTTGAGAACAACAAAACTCTACTGTGGTTCTTTTGAGTGAAAAGAGAAAGGTAACCAGGGGCCGTCAGAACAATGAGAGGCTGGGGAGCTAGGCATAGAAAACGGAGTAGAATATGAGCTCTCAGAGGGGCCCAACCACCAGGTCCCACATCCATGCTACACCATCGAGACCCTCAGGTCTGCATACTCCTACCAAAGCTGCAGCCAATCTGACCACCCCATGATCACTCTCCTTCAGCACTAACTCCAGAGTTACCGTCCACAGACTAAGCACCTAATTGGTCCAACTTAGGTCAAGTGTTGGCCCCACTGAGGTGAGGGGGAGGCAACAAAGGGAAGAGGTGTCTGAAATTGGCTTTACAACAAGAGCATACTCAATGAGGAACTCAACCAAAGCAATAACAGGGCACTGAAAACAACAGCGAGGATAGCGAGACTTCATTTCATGTACTTTGGACATGTTATCAGGAGGGCCAGTCTCTGGAGAAGGACATCATGCTTGGTAAAGTAGAGGGTCAGCACAAAAGAGGAACACGCTAAACGAGATGGATTGACACAGTGGCTGCAACAATGGGCTCAAACATAGCAACGATTGTGAGAATGGCGCAGGACCAGGCAGTGTTCTGTTCTGTTGTACACAGGGTCTCTTTGAGTAGAAACTGACTCAACAGCACCTAACGACAATAAAAACAATAACAAAAGAGTCCCTGGGTGGCACAAATGGTTAATGCACTTGGCTGCTAACCGAAAGATTGGAGGTTTGAGTCCACTCAGAGGTGCCTTGGACGAAAGGTCTGCTGATCTATTTCTAAAAAATCAACCATTGAAAACAGAACTTAAGAACTGTGGATCACAGTTCTACTCATATATACATGGGGTCACCATGAGTTGGAATCAACTTAAGAGCAACTGGTTATTGGTTAATAATAAAGGGGATAGGATGCGGAAGTGCCCCAAACTACAAATGTCCATCACAGCATCCGTTCTCCAGGATGTTGCTCAAGCCTTTGTCCCCTGAAAGGCTCCCTAATTGGTTTTGTTTGCCTGAACATCCCTCCTCTGCACTCCTTCCAGGTATCATCTCCCCCATACTCTTCAGGAAAAGCATCACGCTACCCTTGGTCCACTGTTTGACTGTTTAGTGTCTCCTCAAATAGCTTCTCACTGTGCTGACACTGCCTGTGTCTCCACTGGTGTCGTCACACAGGCTGGCCACACTCAGCGTTTCTCAAGAGGCCCCCGTTGGACAAGGAAATGAGTGAATTCATGACAAAATCTGAAGTAATGAGCTTCAGGACTTTGGTCAAGAATAAAATTGGTAATGTTCAGAGCCCAGATATAGGCTGTGGTAGGGTATGGAGGTAAACCCTGGGGAGCCAAGTGGTACCACAAACTTGAAAAAGCCTTGAGAGGAACAACCATATCTTACATGTGTGTGTCTGCAAATAAATCTATACACTGCTTGAATAGAACAACTTGATCCTGGCTCGCTGGTGGTGGTGTTGTTGTTGGGTGCAGCAAATCTGTTCTGACTCATAGCAACTCCATGTGACAGAGTAGAACCACCCCACAACATTTTCTTGGCTGTAATCTTTACAGAAGCAGATTGCCAGGTCTTTTCTCTGGCAGAGCTTCTGGGTGGGTTCACACCTCCAACCTTTCAGTTAGCAGTCAAGTGCTGACCTATTTGTGTAAACAGAGATGTTTGACACTCTAGCAGCTCTGTTAAAACTCTTTGGAAATCATAATCAAATGAACTCATAAGGACTACAAGGCAAACATATTGAAAAAGGTCAATGCCTTCGATTTATAGAAGTCTTTAGTATACTCAGAGAAGAAAATAGTCCCTTAAAAATATGAAGATGTAACTCAAGTCAAAATCCAACATTTCCATAAAGTCAAAGATGATGGCTGACTGCAGTATTACTCTTCATTAACTTCTAAGCACTTAGCAATGCTGTAAGAAAAGATTTTAAGATGATACAATTGTTCAAGGACACAGAAAATTGGAATTGGAGGCATCTTTGACCTTGAAATCAAGACAGAAGAAGGACAGCTGGGGAACACTAACTAAAATGGTTTAAGAGAGTCCCCCGGTGGGGGTGCTGTATGGTGGGTGGGCTGTTAGAGCAGGAGGAAGAAATAGACCTAGAAGAGTGGTCAGTTACACACTTATAGTGGGTTCCTGAGTATCTGAACCTTTTACTCCATATAGTATATCTTGTGTGTGTATAACACACACATACACGCGTACATATACATATATCTTGTGTATGTATAATGAAACATTGCCCAGTCCTGCACCATCTTCACTATCTTTTGTTTGCTTGAGTTCATCATTGCAACCAATGTGAGTAGCTTCCAACCTAGGGGACTCATCTTCCAGCACTATATATGCCAATATTATGTTGTGATCCATACGGTTTTCATTGGCTATATTTTGGAAGCAGATTGCTAGGCCTTTCTTTCTAGTCTATCTTAGTGTGGAAGCTCCGCTGAAACCTGTCCACCATGAGTGACCCGGCTGGTATTTGAAATAACAGTGGAATGGCTTCCAGCATCATAGCAACAGGTCAGTCACCACAGTACAAGAAACTGCAGACAGGGGATGGGCATATATATATAGTACATCTTGTGATCTTTATTGACAAATTACAAACTTGTTTCTCAGTATCTACTCAGTACAGGCAGATTCTGAAAATTGCTGTGTTGTTAACAGTACATCGTTTATCTAACTTTAACTTTCCAGCAGTTCTTAAGTTCTGTTTAATATATTTTAAATTTCCTTAGAAACTCAAGCTTATTAATAGTTAACATTTAGTAAGCATTCTGCTATATACTTTGAATGCATTGCTTTGTTTAATCCTCATAATGATCATGTGACAGATTATTATTATTATCTCCATTTTACAGATAAAGAAACTGAGGCTTAAAATAACCTGCTCAAGCTCACACAGAGAAACTGAGAAGCCCAGAATTGAATCTAGGCTCTTATTAACCACTGAATGTTAATTCTGCTATAAACCAATTATCACTAGGCTTCACCAATCTTTGTATAAAAGTGAAATCATGGCCATATTAATAAAGCAAAATCCCATCTTCTGTCCCTCTCGTAGGTTCTGGGAGCCCCTAGAGGGGTGGCTCACATAAGTCCACAAACATGCCATCAGTTACATACTCACATGGTCTAAAGTATATTATTTTTTCTTGTGTAGGCACCCACATTCCCCCAAGTTACCACAGCCTCTGCTGATGGTGCCACCAGGAGACCAAGCCCAATACTTGTGTTGAGAGCCTCTGACTCTCACAAGCTGATAGTCCTTGAGGTGACAGGACCAGGTCAGGTTTGAGACAGAGACAAGGAGATTGGCCCCCTCATGACCCTTCCCCATATTTTGTTACTTGACCTGAAGTAGCTCCACCAGAATACACAGTTTTTAAGGGTCACTCAGGAAAAGAGCTTCTCTCACTACCCATAATCCTAAGGCCCCAAACACAGTAGATGAGCGGATGGAAGACAATGCCTTGCCACACCCCTCCATGTCCTCCCACTCTTTTCTCTAGAAGCAGCTGTTTGGCCTCTGGGTCACCCTGGATCTTCCACAGACAGTCTTCCTTTTTCCTCTCTGAAGTTTTGTTTTTTTTTTTCCTGTATTAATCCATCCAAGCCATGTTATCATCTCAAAAAAAGGAAATTGGCTTTGTGTTTCTTTAGCTAAACAGCTCAATTTGGTGATTTTTCAGGACAGAAGTCTCCCCAGGGTGAATTCAAATATCCAAGTCT
>NW_004443955.1:19981584-19983223 GCF_000243295.1 Trichechus manatus latirostris
TACCATCTGTATACATACCAGATAGCTGATGTCTGTTTCACGGTAACAAGATGAAGCAGGATCTGGGCCAGCCAATAAATTAGTGTGAAGGGGGAGGAGGACCAACTGAGGCTCAAGTGTGTCTCGATTACAGGAAAAGAACATACCCTAGGTGCAGTATGTTAAGAATATAGTTTTTGTTTAGAGAAGGTATCCTGCAACTATATTTGCTCAGCACATAAGCATCTAGGTTCTAATAAATGTTAGGCTAAGCTAAATGGGTAGGAATATGGGTTAGGTATGGCTTCTGTCCTTAAGGAGTCCCTGGCTGATGCAAATAGTTAACAGGCTCGGCTGCTAACCAGAAGGTTGAAGGTTCGCGTCTACCCAGAGGGACCTCAAAAGAAAGGTCTGGCAATCTACTTTCGAAAAATTAGCCATTAAAAACCCTATGGAGCACAGTTCCACTTTGACCCACATGGGGTAGCCATGAGTTGGAGTCAACTCTATAGCAACTGTTTTCTCCTGTCCTCAAAGAGCTGAGCATTTAGTTCGGAGGCATTCTGTCTCACAAGAGACCTCCAGCACTTGTGTCAAACAGCAAGTTTGTGGTCAGTGTAAATATTAAAGTTTTCGGTTGACATTTAAAATCTCCAATTTGTGATATATCACAAAATAAATAAAAGGCACCCTAAAGTGTAGTTTATATGATTTACACCCAATTAACTATTTAAAACAGGTTTTGGCCATTACCTTGTGGCCAATTTCCAAACAGAAAACATCCCAAACTGGGAACTCAGAGGATATCCACCAGGTAGCACGTTGGGTATTGCTTACCTTATCAAAGTTAAATGTGCTTTCACTGAGAATAATCCCCATTTAAATGGATGACCTAGACAAAGTAGTTTAAGCTGCTACAAATGAAAATGCAAATAAAACATCTGCTTCTAACTCATTTTCACTCATTATTTTAACTTCAGAAGAGGAGAGGTTAGGAAGTTTTTAGAATCATTTGAATGCCAATTGCTTTGATCACTTATGCCAGTAGGATCCCCTGAGCCAACCGACTGAACTTTTAAGAGGTAAGATCCCTTGCAGCTTTGAGGCAAGTAGAAAACAAACAAGATGACAAGCTTAAGAGACTGGACACTTCTGGTAGAAATGTCTAAAAAACAAATGAGAAATTGGGGAGATATAATATACTGCAGCAGAGGGAGAAATGAATGTGAGACATAACTCAATGCAGGAGAGAGTCCCAAGGAGGAAAAATCTCATTCGTGTCGAATATATCTTCTTTAGAGACTCAGCAGTCATGTTGAAATAAGTGAGTCAACGCAAGAAAGCCCCTTTGATTTGGAGGATGCCTGACAGGTACAAGAAGCCAAGGAAATATGGGAGGGCAGTACAATCTGATGACAAGTACATAGAGAAAATACAACACAGCACAAACCAGGTGGGTCATGGTGGACACTCACTGTTACTTCTTGGTCCTTTTGACTCAGTTTTCCAAATTTTTCCAGTGTTATTTGGAAGGTTGGGACAATACTTATGCCTGTTATCTCTGCGACTGGCGGCTGTTTTGTCCAATGTAGAGGCCTCTCAGAAGAAAGACCTGGCAATTTACTTCTGAAAGATCACAGCCATTGAAAACACTATGGAG
>NW_004443955.1:19984257-19987671 GCF_000243295.1 Trichechus manatus latirostris
ATAAAAATCAAAGAGGACACTCTAATGCAGTGACTCTTAAATTCTGCTGCAGACACATACATCCCTTGAGAATCAGACATAGGCACATACAGACATAATTATAGGGGTTCATAGATGTCCCTGAAGCTCCCGGAAGGCATATCAGGTTAAGGACTCTTATTCCAGTGTATACAATATAAAGTTTCATAATTGCCTCCAACCCCCTAATATTAGGAAAGGCATAAATAATACAAACCAGTTCTTCATCCCCAAGAAAAATTGTTTTAAATATTGGTCTGAAGTCATGTTCCCTGGGTGCCTGTGGAGAACATAAAGGCTTTACAGCAGGTATGTGATCATGGAGAGTTTTAAGAGAATCAATTTCCAGATGCTCATCTTCCAGGTAGCCTCTTTTCTAAAACAGATTTGCCTGAAAATTCACTTTTGTGCCAATTAGCTATATCTTTTTACTATATGAAAGAAAGGCATTTGCCTTAACCATCCCAAAATTTACTGTGGTCTATTATCCTGGGAATACAAATCTCTGAAGTACCAACCAAAGGGAAACCAACCCAAAAAACCCATTGCTGTCGATTCCTACTCATAGCGACCCTATAGGACAGAGGAGAACTGCCTCATAGGGTTTCCAAGCAGCAGCTGGTGGATTCAAACTGCTGACATTTTGGTTAGCAGTTGAGCTCTTAAACACTGCGCCACCAAGGATCCAACCAAAGGGAAGACACCTTTAATGATTATAACTGAGCTAGCATAAATGCATATAAATCCATTGGGATTCCTGCATCCCTGCCATATACACAACTGTCTAGGTGGAATTCAAGTATCAGAAACATTAGTGTAAAGGCTTGGATCCTTCCATTCTTGTCAGTTGTCAAAGGAGCCAAGAAAACAAAGCAGACAGAGCATCAGTTAGAAATCCTGAATGCTAAATATTGCTCTTTATTTTTCCCATACTTAAATGTAAGCAATTGTTTCAGCTATGCTCAATACAAATAAGAGTTTCTGGGTGGGACAAACTTTTAAATGCTGAATTATTAGCTGAAAGGTTGATGGTTTGAACTCACCCAGAGGTTGCTCAGAAGACAGACCTAGCAATCTGCTTCTGAAAGGTCACAGCCTTGAAAACTCTTTGGAGTAGTTCTACTATGCACGTATGGGGTCGGCATGATTCAAAATGGACTTCATGGCAACCAGCAACAACAACGACTCTAGGATGAGTCCATAGCTGGGGAAAAAAAAAAAAGCTCCTTTAGAACAGCATAAGCAGGATAGGCTAATGTCTCTGAATCTTTGAACTGTAACTATTATGTTTTTATGTTCTGTGGGACTACCAAATTTTTCAAGAGATACTGGGTGAAATCCCAGATAAAATTTTTAAGTGATGTATCTCGTATTCTCTGTGTTACTCAAGGAGTTACTTAAAACCTTATTTTTAACAATCATCATTAAATATTTGTATAAATTACACCTAATTGTCATTTTATTTGATCCTATAAAAGGCATAATTTTTTTACTTCCTATTTTTAAAAAAATAATGTGTTCATGACAAGCATACACATTTCTCTGTCATTAATGAATAGAAGAAGGTTGGTCATGATTTATCTCATTAAGAGATGCAATTCCAATAAAATTTTATTTCTGTTTAATAATTGTCAGAATTTATAATCTACTTAAGCTGTTTACAGATCAGCTGTGTCCTAACAATAATTATAATGAATCCCAATCCAGAAAAATGTTTTTAATGGTTATGTTCACGGGAAACAAAACAAATTAAATACTTATATGTATGCATACATACATGCATATATGAGTATTTTGCTGTAAGTTTGTATGATAGGAAGATTAATAAAGGATTTGCAAGCATGAAAATTATATTCCTTTAATATAACAATCTGTGGAAGAAGTAGAAAAATAATAGAGGTTGAAGAAGGAAAAAGAAGATGTAGTTATTCAATATTTTTAAAAAAATATATTACGTACTTTCAAATGTAAGTTTCAAACCATTAGTATATTTAGATTGCATTGCCATACACATTTAATCTAAAATTGTGCCAGAGTCATATCCTTTGAAACTGTTTAAATTTACAATAAAAAGTTTTAGATGTCAATATTTGTATTAGATAAGAAGGCACAATGTTTTTTCAAATTATTTTAGGAATATGAAAATAAAGAATTCCAATGACCGATGTCCTAGATTATGTATTTAGCGTGTGATGAGTGTACACTAATAATGGAGCAAGAGGAGCAGTAACTTAAGTAATTGTGTCTGTGTATATTTATCTCAGCTATCTAATTTTATTGTTATTTTTTCTATTTTTTTTCCTCTTTGGTCATGGCCTACTACATGAAGAGTGAATGTAAAGGCTTTTTTTTTTTTTTTGGCAGAATCTTCCTACTTTGTCAAGGGGTCTTGCCAATAATAGCAATGGACTGAAATCTATCCTCCTCCTACTTAGCACTTTTTTATCCAAACTAGGAAAGTTAGTGTTTCAGGAAGGAATAGTCTGGTAAAACAAGCTTGAAAACATCACCTTGGCTTCTTTGACTCCATGGAAGCCAGGATGGAGTAGTTTTCCTATCCCATTAATAAATTCTTTCAAGCTCTTTCTTCAGCACTGACTCTCGTAAAGGACTGTGCCAGAAGCTACAGAGGACAGGCATGAATTCATCATAGCTGTGTCCATGGGTCCTTCAGGCTGTGGAAACTGCCCTGTAGATAAAGAGGTAGGACAGCATCACATGGGATTTTACAAAAGGAGGCAATCACTTCCAACTCAATAGAGGAAGGAAGACTGGTGGAAGAGGTCGCATTTGAGTTTGGAAAGATGTGTAAGATATGGACATTTGGAAATGAGGAGGAGTTTGAATAGCTTAAATAAAATCATGGAGTAGGAAATACCATTAAAAGTTTAATTAACGGTAGTATAGGATCTGCCGTGCACTGCATATTTTAGCAAAAGTTTCACATTTATTTCCTTATGCAGCCCATTTTTTGTGGTTCCATTTGACTATGCTTTTCAGATTGCAGGTTGCAACCCATTAGTGGATTGTGAAATCAATTTAGAGGTGTACTCAGTCTTTTACAGAAAGTAAAATGGAATAAAATAATAATAAATATTTTAGTGTACCACAAAAAGTAGTGCTTACTCTTGTTTCGTGACATTTTTATTTCCTCAAAGTTGTGTGTGTGTGTGTGCACGCATGCATGTGTGTGTGAGAGAGAGATGTTGTCATAGTTCCCTAAAGTTGTCATAACAAAATATGCCAAAGTGGGTGGCTTTGAAAAGCAGAGATTTATTGCCTCACAGTTGTGGAGGCAAGGAAGTCCAAATTCAGGTCTCCAGCAGGGCCTTGCTTTCTCTCTTTTGGTTCTAGGGGAAGATCATTCCTTGTCTCTTTCAGCTGCTGGTAGCACTA
>NW_004443955.1:19988748-19990282 GCF_000243295.1 Trichechus manatus latirostris
GAGTGCTCTGAGAAGATATATTAGCTAATGACCAACGTAGCATTGGTCAGTTCCTTGGTACCTACACTCGAAGACTCCTGAGGGAAATTGAAGTGGTCCTTCTCCAGATTATCAAAGCATTATACCCAGCTGGACTTCCCACAGCAAGTGCACTGGACCAGGGAAGCGAACATTTTCTTTGCATTTTGGGCAGCATCTCAATCTCTCTGAGGCTTTTATCATTGAGTGTATAAATCGAACGGGTGTGTGTGTGCTCAGTGAAGTCAGCAAGTTCTGCTAAGCACAGAGCTTTAAAAATGTCATTGTCACAGAGCACACTTTCTCCTTGGAAGTTAAACTCACCTAGCAATCTTACCTGAGGTAAACTCTCTCCAGATCAGTGGAAGACAAGATACACTGAGATTCCCTAGCATTCACAAATGTCCTCTTAATAGGGGAGAAGCGGCACTGCACAGATACATTCCTGTGCTTTCTGCTCACAGTAAGCCCCTCCGTGCTGCTGGCGATGAATCGGTTCGCATGCATAGGTGAGAGAATAGAGACCAACAAGGCTGGGAAGTCTGGGATGTCAACCTGGATCTGTATTTCAAAGCTACAGTGTTAACAGCTAATTTCTCTTTCTTTTAAAGACTTACATCTTGATTTCCTTTTATCCCTCTGAGTTTGAATGACCACTGCACACTGACTGCAAAAAGAGATTTGAGGTTGAAGTGCTTATTAAGCACTTCTTGATAAGCAGAAAATGCTTGTTGTTAATCATGGCACAAAGGACCTTAGACAATAGGACCTGGTACATTTTGGAGTATGTAGTCTACACTCTTCTCCCTGCATTTTCTTTCTCGTTTAGTTCTTTCAAGCAGGCCACAGGCTCTCAGTTTTCTTGCCCCAATTGATGTGTACGATGAAGCAAAAAGCATTCCAGCATTTTCTTTCCCAAAGCCTAGAACCATGGAAAAGATGATATGAGGCATCTAAGAAAGAGAGGTGTAGAAAACATATTTCTAGGCGAAAGATTCTAATTACTGAAGAGAGACTTCCAAAGACTGGGAAGTAGGGAGAGGTCTGTGGATTCTAGAGAATGGGAAGCAGCTCTCTGCTCCTGGGCATGCCTCAGAGGGGAATGACCATGTATCTTTCACCTCCCTGAGGCGCCCGTGACATAAGTATCACATGAAAATATCAGCGAGCTGGTAGACCTGAAGACATCACGCAGGCTGTGTCAGTAGGTTTCTTGACAGCAACATAAGGACTGATGTCAAATATCTGTTAAATGGACATCCCTGACATGTGACATTATAAAAGATTCTGGAAACTTTGCCCTATTCCAGTACTATGGGAGGAAAGGGAGCGGGAATGACCCTTAAGAATGGCTGATATTGAACTTCCCACAGTCCAGTGAAATTCGAGTTTACTGTAGAAAGAAAATTGAGTTACATAAAATAATTACATCTACCACATCTGACCCGATACTGAAATTACATCTGAGCATAAAGAAAGCAAAAATCCTCACAACTGGACCAATAAGCTAACATCA
>NW_004443955.1:19992332-19993608 GCF_000243295.1 Trichechus manatus latirostris
GCAGACTGCCACATCTTTCTCCTGTGGAGTTCCTGGAGGGTTTGAACCACTGAACTTTGGGTTAGCAGCTGAGCACTTTAACCACTGCACCACGAGGGCTCCCAAGTATTCATATGTATGTGAAATATACTGTCAGAAAGTTATTTATTCTCAATGAAATTGTAAGTATTTTCTCCTATATCTACGAATGAGGTAAATTTTATTAATGAATTCTTTAACGGTATTGCATCTTTGTATTCTTTGATAAAACCCTACTTTATCATGACGCATTTTTTAAATACGATGTTGGAAATGGGGTGTTAATGTAGATGTATTATGCAAAAGTTTTGCACCTGGGTTCCTAAGGGAGATGGGCCGATTAATTTCCTCTCTCACATACTCCTTACCCAGTTTTGATATCAAGGTGATACCAGCTTCATAAAACGAGTTGGAGAGCTTTCTTTCTTTTACTCTCTGAACAACTGGCATATTGATTAGTTTAGTAGAACTTAGCAGTAAAATATTTGGCTTTTGGTGTTCTATTGTGTGTGGGGGGGGGGATTTATAATTGGTTTAATTTCCTTCATGTATATAAGACTATGCACGTTTTCTATCTTTACTGAAGTATATTTAGGTAACTTAATGATGCCAATGTTTGGTCATAGATTTTGATGTTGTTGGTACTATTTCTTTTTATGATTTGTTTGTACTTTATTAATTTTGCCACTATCTTTTTTATTTTTTGTACTTCATTTGTGTGTTTACTTTTTAAACAACAGTTCTTAGATTACTAATATTATGTTTCTCTTCATTTCTGATACATACAGCTAAGATCACAAATTTTCCTTTAGCTGTTTGGCTGCATCCTACAAGTTTGGATACTTCCAGTGTTTGTACTGACACTCAGTTCTATTTTGTCATTTCTGCAATATAACTTTAAGATGAAGTATGTTTTTCAAGAAGAATAAAGCATAAAGATTGGAGTAAGACTCATTAACAACCTGAGATAGGCAGCTGACACAATCTTGCTTGCTCAAATCAAAGAGGACGTGAAGCACTTACTGATGAAGATCAAAGACTACAGCCTTCAGTATGGATTACATCTCAACATACAGAAAGCAAAAATCCTGTGAAAACTGGGCAATGAAGAAGGAGGACTGAGGAAGAATTAACGCCTTTGAATTTTTGGTGTTGGCAAAGAGTATTGAATATACCATGGACTGTCAGGGGAACAAACAAATCTGTCTTGGAAGAAGTACAGCCAGAATGCTCATTAGAATTGAGGATGACGAGACTT
>NW_004443955.1:19994527-19995783 GCF_000243295.1 Trichechus manatus latirostris
TTTCTCTCTAATCTCTCTTAGGGGATGGCCTTTGCCTTTCCATTACATTCCTTTCATGTTTCTTAACTTGTCTTTCCGTTTTTTGTCACATTATTTCTTTATACTGCATTCTGCATAAATTTTTTCACATCTATCTTCCCATTTACTAATTCTCTCTTCATCTATGTATAGCCTGCCAACTGAAGTTCTTTTTCTTTTTTGTAGTGAAAAAATCAGTATGAATATTTGATGCCACATGTGTATTGACTCATAGTTTAGTTTCATCATTATAAACGAACCAGGAGTCTCAGGTCCGTGAACTGCGCAAAGGCCATGCTAATCTTCTCTGTATCGTTCCAATTTTAGTATATGTGCAGCCGAAGCGAGCACTGTCGCCTGAATTTTAAACCATTTATTTATAAGTGTTCTATCTGGCTCTTTTCCACGCTTGCCAATCCAATATGTTTGTATTTCTTCATGATATCTTTATTACCTATAATCCTTTATGTTTTAATTTAATCATTGTTTTGTAATCCTTATTAGATTCTTATTCTCTTATTTCAAGTTGATGCAATAAGAATTCTGTTAACTATTTTGTTTGTAATTTTTTTTATTGTGAGTCTATAAAGAGACACTTTTTTCACTTTAAACTGTTTATTTTCTTTACCAGTGATTTTGAACATTCTATTATATATTTACTGGCTAATAGAATTTCTCAATTTGTGAATATTAAGTATGCTCTTTGCAACTTTCAGTATTTGAGTTTTTGAAAACTTTTTGATATTATTAACCTTATGTTGCTCGTATACATTGTAAATATGTTTTGTAGATTTTCATTTGCCTTTTCACTTTGTTTATTGTGGGTCCATCTTTTTTCAATATAAACCAAACCCTGTTGCCGTTGAGTTGGTTCTGACTCGTAGCAATACAGCCATTATAATTTTGCATATTCAAATCTATGAATATATTTTTTACTTTGTGGATTTTGCCTTTGTTGTCATGCTTGTGAAATAACCACGTGATTATTATTTCATTGTTTAAACTTGTTTTTAATTTCTAGTTTTTTTAAAAAAAATTTCTAACAGTTTTAATGAGATATAATTCACATACCATACAGTTCACCCACTTAAAGTATAAATTTCAGTAGTTTTTAGTATATTCACAGAGTTGTGCAACCATCACCACAATCAATTTTAGAACATTGTCATCACCACACAAACAAATCCCATATACTTATCACTTCTCAGCCCCTTATTCCCCCAGCCCTAGGCAATCAT
>NW_004443955.1:20006938-20008003 GCF_000243295.1 Trichechus manatus latirostris
ACAGAAAGATTTCATATATAGGGCATTTAGGAATTCTCACAACCAGCTGTCCACCCTCACCCCCAGGAAAGCATGTATTTTCTGTTCTCAGTACAGGTCTCATTCCCATAATTCAGTCCTGCCTTCCCATATCTACAGAGAGAATCCTGTAATTAAGGACTGTAGAGATAAGAAGGTTGGAGTTGTCTAAATCAATCCCTTCCTTTCAAATGAAGAAACTGAGGCCCAGAGAGGGAAAGAGCCACTGGGTGATTCAAATCATGAATCTTTTTCGGTTAACAGCTAAGCATTTAACTATTGAGCTACCAGGGCTCCTTGTTTTCATGCCATACCTACTGTTAAATATTTTGAATATCATACCGACAACACTCTTCTTTAAAGAACAATTTTAACCTGAGTTTGGATTTAAAAAAACAAATTTAGCCTGTACTGTAAGATTCACAAAGCATGACTTTGATGATTTTAGGAAATTGCACAATATTTTTAAACAGCCACATGTGCCCCCACCCCCCCCACACACACACACAATCAAAATGACTAGTCATGTTTTCCAGGACTCTCAGATCAAGTTTCTTCTGTGAATGGGTCTATGAGTCCTGGTCTTAATGAACATATCTCTCTCCAAACACCCACCTGCCGAGCAAATGGGAGTCACGTTTTGGTCATCTATGACATTTAGGTGCTCCACATCTGTTCTACCTATGTAATCCAAATATGACTGTCATGTTTGTGATGTCTTTCTATACGATTAACAAGACTGATGGTCTGTGGTCAGAGTCCCACTAAGGTAGATCATTAGTATAGTTCACTAGAAAGCAAACTTAGCTTTTATCAGGAGATTGGCGGGGTGGGGGCAGTTCCAGCTCTTCCCTACCTGTAAACAGAGGCGGTTGAATTTAATCAATGTCTTGCAAATGTCCAAGTGACATAGATAAAACAAATAAAAATGACTCTTAGCAAGTTGAAGTGGGGATGGATGTCTCAAGCTCTGCCTACCTGGTCTCCTGTCCATCTTCAAAATGGAGCATCCCTCAAGATTCCATAGTTGGAAATCCCTGCCCACCC
>NW_004443955.1:20009724-20032791 GCF_000243295.1 Trichechus manatus latirostris
ACAGAAATTGGAACAATTGGTCCCATCTCTCAGTCCCACCACCAGAATGTGTCTTCTCTACCCTCTTCTGCCCCTGTAGGTTCACCTTGTCCAAATTCCCTATAACCTAAAAAAATATGTTTTCTACTTAGGACAACTAATAAATTTCCTCTGAGCTTCATTTTAGCCTCCCCCTCAATTTATGCTTCAGCTGAAATAGATTTTGTTGATAACCTCTGCCCTCCTTAAGTGGTTTAAAGAGATGAATTTACATACTTGTTCACTGAAGGAAAATAATATGCTGCTTTGAAATCTTCCCGATGAATAATTCCTCCTCACAAACAGTATTTACACAGGACTTCTGAACTAAGTGAAATCATTAGAAACAGGTGAAGAGAGGAGGGCCTCCAATAACACCTCACGGTGATCTGTGGCTTGTGTGGGAAACAGCTCATGGCTTTTTGGTGACTCTGTGTGCAGAGAGAACTCTTATTTCATTATTCAGACCTTGGGAATTCAGTTAATCTCGATAGCTTTATGTCAAATACAATGAATGACCAAGATGCTTTTACCATATGAGTATGGTTTGTTTTGCTTTTTAAAATCATACAAGCTGAGCGCTAACCCAGCACAAACATCTGAAGATGAAATAAAAGATGGGAAATAACACTGTATCAGTCTTCTTGAGACCAAGAACCACGTATGAAGCAAAGTCTCCAACCATGGATCAGAAGATTAATTTAGTACAAACTCTTCAGAAGGAATCTTTTGAGAAACTACGAAGATATAAAATAAGGAAAAAGTTCCTTTTCTTCCCTTTCAGTCCTCAACCTACCCCTCAGTAGAACAAAAGGCATAGGTGTCACCACACCTGTCTTTTTCTCCTGTGTACATACAGTACCTTGGTCCACCCCCACCCTCACTTTAGGCATTCCCTCGGGTCATGGGTGGTCTCCAGAGTAGCGAGTCACAGGTGACTTTGATGCAGGCCTCCAGAGACCACCACGAAGTTCTCTAATTTCCAGGGTGCTGAGAAGGTCAGTGCCACCACGTCTAAAATTTCACTACAGAAATCAGTTTAGTTATTGGAGATGTCAGTGCTCAGCCCCCCATTTTTTTCTGAAAATATGAACAGTGCTGGCGAGAGTGCTCATGAAGTCTCCAGCTCCACGGCATGGTAGGTGCAATCAATCCCTGTGGTCTGTCAGGGCAGTCTAAGCAAGGAATGAAGAATTGCAGGGCATATAGCCCCCTTAATCCAAAAAAGTGCCAAATGGTCCAGGGTGTGAACAGAGACAAGCTTCAGAAAGTGAATTTCTGTTTGGAAAGGGGCAACGGAACCAGTAGCTTATTCATTAATTCACCAAGTGCTGGGAGTGGAGCAGGGGAATTAGCCCAGAGCTCACAGAGCAGTGAGAAGTGTGGAGTGGATGGAGTTTAGGGCCTGTGTGTAAAGTGTAGCAATATAGAAGATGGCCAACTGGGAAAGATTTTTGTGTGTAAATAGGGAAACAAAATGTGTGCGTGTGTAACAGGAAGGACAATAAAATGGCCACATTTGTCAGTATGGAATATGGTAAGAACAGAGCGAAACCAGGTGCAGTGGTTGTTCAGTGGTAGAATTATTACCATTCCTGCTGGAGACCTGGGTTCAATTCCCAGCTGGCCAGTATACCTCATACACAGCTACCACCTTGTCATGGTTTGAATTATGTCCCCCAAAAAATGTGTGTATCAATTTGGCTAAGCCATGATTCCTGGCACAATGTGATTTTCCTATATGTTGTAAATCCTGCCTCTATGATGTTAATGAGGGAGGATGGGTGGCAGTTGTGTTAGTGAGGCAAGACTGGATCTATAAGACTGGATTGTGTCCTGAGGCAGTCTCTTGAGATATAAAAGACAGAAGTGAGCAGAGAGAAGAGGGGGACCTCATACCATCAAGAAAGCAATGCCGGAAGCAGAGCTCGTCATTTGGACCAGGGTCCCTGCACCGAGAAGCTCCTAGTCCAGGGGAACACCGATGAGAAGAAGGCCAAGAGAGAGAAAAAGCCTTCCTCTGGAGCTGATGCCCTGAATTCGGACTTTTAGCCTACTTTGTCTATGAGGAAATAAACTTCTCTTCGTTAAAACCATCCACTTGTGGTATTTCTGTTATAGCAGCACTAGATGACTAAGACACACTTGTATGTCTGTGAGGACTTGCCTGTTGCTATGATGATGAACAGACCTCAATGAGCTTACAGACTAAGATGAACGAGGGAAAAAGATCTGGTGATTTACTTCTGAAAACCAGCCAATGAAACCAATCATGGGGATGGCACAGGACTCGGCCTTTTCTCGTTCTGTTGTGCGTGGGTTGGACATGAGTTGGGAGCTGACTCAACAGCAGCGAACAACAACAACGACAGAAACTAGTGGCAAGAGACCCCTTCTGGTCTAGATAATTCCAACAGTCCAGCAAAGACATGAAGATCTGAGCAGAAGCAGGCACAGTGAGGAGTAGGAGAGGCTACCAGATTCAGCAGAGATTTCTGACAGGGTCTTGTGTTGCTTTTATTGAGCCCAACAGTGGTAATCAGACTAGGAAAATACACGAAAACCCACAGTGTGCTCCAGTGCTGGGAAAGGGGATACAGGGTGCTGCAGAAGCCCAAGGAGAAGTGCGTGACCTGCCCTAGATGAGCAGGGGTGGGGGAGGGGAAGCAGTAGCTGAACTGAGGCCCAAAAACTGCATCCAGAGTCAACTCTAACTCATGGCAACCCCATGTGTGTCAGAGTAGAACTGTACTCCATAGAGTGTTCGCTGGCAGATTTGTGGAAAGTAGATGGCCAGGCCTTTCCTCCGAGGTACCTCTGGGTGAACTCGAACCTCCAACCTTTCAGTTAGCAGCCGAGCCCATTAACTGTTTGCACCCCTGAAGGACTCCTGAAACCTGCATAGGTGTTAGCTAGGCAGGTGGAGTCGGGTGGAGCCTGGGAACGGGCTGGGGAGATAGTTGTTTTAGGAAGGGCAACAGCTCACCCAAAGCCTGTAAGATGGACGGAGAAGCCCTGACTGCTGGGGGTGTTCTGAAAGGCAGTGGGACTTCCATCCTGCCCCTAAGGTTCCCAGCTGCCACAGTAGCATCAGGGTCTTGGGAGGTTCTACGTTGAGGGTGGTGACTAATAAACAGACAGATTCTAGTCTCTGTGAAACGTGTGATGTAGGAAACGCTCTTTCGATGTTGTCTTCACATGGCCTTCTTCCCTGTGTGTCCCTGTCTCTTCTCTTTTATGAGGACAGCAGTAACACAGGATCAAGATCCACCCTATTTCAATATGAGCTCATGTTCACTATTTACATCTGCAATAGGTTCTTTATCCAAACAAGGTCACCCTCAGAGACATGGGTGGTTAGGACTTGAACGTAATTTTTTGGGGAACACAAATCAACCCATAACAGCTTTAGATGGCTGGTAATTTTTTTTTTTTTTTTTTTGAGTTGACTATTTCGTATTTCTGTTAACTTAGGAATTATTCAAAATTGTGCATGTCATAAGATCTTAAGAATGGTTTATTTCAGGACATTTTTTGAACTGGGCTTGAAAGAATTACTTAATATTTTTCACTTAATTTGGCCCCGGGGGAAAAGAATTTAAAAATTCCTAGTCTACAAAAAGATTGTTTTCCTCCCTGGGACACATGACTTTAAGGGAAAAATTAATTCTGTCTTCAAAATATAAAACCAGAAATTGCTTGTGCAATGGCATACATATTATTGAAGCAATAGTATAAACCTGAAGTCTTTTTTGACATTGTCAGCCAGCATTTGTTTTGTGGATTACTTGAAGAAGAAAACAGGCATAGGATATAATGAAAACAAGCTTCTTTCAATCCTTGGACACATTTGCATAGTATTTAAAAGCATATTTTAATTAGTTGTCAACTGTTATGGATTAAATTGTGTGCCACCAAAATGTGTGGTGGAATTCTAACCCCTGTACCTGTGGCTGTAGTGTAATCTAATGTAATTCCTTTCCATAATGCAATCTAATATACAGTAATCAATCAATAAGTTGCGGTCACACCAGTGTAGGGTGGATCGTAAATCTAACCACTTCGGAGTTATAAAAAGAGCAGCATAGACACAGAGACATGTAAGCACCCATAGGGGAAGACAGATGCCATGCAAAGGTCGCCAAGGAACCAAGGAATGCCTGGGGCTACCAACAAGGAAGGAATCAACAGGGCTGAGACCATGATTTGGACTTTTAGCTTCCTGAACTATAGAGAAACTAGATTTCTGTTCATTAAAGCCACCCACTTGTGGTATTTCTGTTACAGCAGCACTAGATAACTAAGACATCAACATTTCAAAATTAGGAGATTTCGCATGAAAATCCAAATTCCAGGTTTCTCAGGAGTAATCAGAGCAATCTGTGGCAGTCATCTACAGGTGAGGAGGAGCTGCCTCCATCGGCAGGGAAGGGACCTTCCACCTTACTCTTTCAGCTGCCTCTATCATTTGCCATACCTACCTGGTCCTAGCACACAACTCTGTTCATGACCCCTTCGCCTGTAACCATTCACTTACTCTAGCCTTTTCCTCAGCCTGAGAGGTTAATGAAAAGTTGAGGGTTGGGGGGAGGCTCCTTCCTCTCCTCCTACCAAAACCCACCCACACAAGCCTTCCCCCATGCTCTCTGCCCTTCAACATTACATTAAACACACACACACACTTCACGGTGATGTGGACTCATGGAAACCCCGTGTGTGTCAGTCTAGAACCGCGCTCCACAGGGTTTTCAGTGGCTGATCTTTTGGAAGTAGATCACCAGGCCTTTATTCTGAGAAGCCCCTGGGTGGACTCGAACCTCTAAACTTTTGGTTAGCAATCAAGCACGTTAACCATTCACGTCACCCGGGTGCCCCCTCAACATAACTTACTTGGTTTTTAACTGAAGACAACAATTACAAATGTGACAGAACAGAAGTGGAGAATCCTAGTCATGTTATCATTTTTAGAGAACCAGGTTCTTTTTCTTCACGAGGCAAAATTAAAGAAAAATAGCACCACAGCACAAGACTTCCCAACAGAAATAAGCTGTTTATATACTAGACAGCTGAGACCAGAGGCTCACAGGGCCTGGGAAGATGACTGAGCTGGCCAGGCCCAGAACTCTGACCTCCAACCCCAAGCCCAAAGTGTAGGTTTCTATCTGCTTGTAAAGGAGTCCTGGGTGGGGCAAATGGTTAACACACTAGGCTGCTAACCAAAATGTTGGAGGTTCAAATTCACCCAGAGATGCCTCAGAAGAAAGGCCTGCTTATCTACCTTTGGAAACTCTGCCATTGAAAACCCTATGGATCACAGTTCTACTCACACACACACAGTCCTACTCACACACGGTTTTGACTCAAAGGCCACTGGATATAACGCTAATGAAAGTAATTTCCCACTCTCTCTTTCTTCCCCCCTTGTATACAGGACGCTTTATAATTTTGCCCTGCCTGTTTCTTCCTTACATTTTACTTCTTTGTTTTTTTTGTTTATGGATGTATACATGAGTGTACGTTTGTATGCATTGTTATTATATATTCTCTGTTTCTTAGTCTTCTATGAAATCCCTACTTGCCAAGGACATTGTCTGTGTTGAATGACTGTGCCACAAAGCTTTCCCATTCCTGATGGTGTTTCTGACACATCTGTACTCTATTTAGGCTGAAAATCCTCCAGAAAATAAGACGATAATAGCAATAAGATGTCAGGACTTGAGTTATCAGGAACAGGATACTTTTTAATTTTAGTAGTACCATTGCCTGCTCCTACCTAAACAGCTCCGAATTACTGGTCTATAACATTTTCCTCTCACCTAAGCAGAGATATGGGAGATTCCGGCACACGGTATTCCGCACATCAAGGGCTAATTCTGTAATGAAATCTATTCTCCAAGTCCTCCCATTAGATCCCTGATGCTTGGTTGGAAAGGCATTACCTGGCAACAGTCACTAGCAAGCTGCAGGAAGAATCATAGAGATTGTGTGCTGCGTCCTTCCACTGAGTCAAAATTGACAATAAATTGCATTTGCCCCTTCTTTTCATGTGGAAACTTCTATTGTTTACAAACCAAAGGTGTAAAAGCTGCACATCTGAGTGAATGGACACTTTGACCCTTGGTTAAAAATAATCTTTAAGAGAACAAGCTAAAAGTTAAGGATACAAATAGCTACTATCCAAACGCTACCTTTCAAGAGTACTTGTGCATTCAGATGGAATTATGGTCAAATGAGGGCTATTGGGAAATGCCACCTTCTCACTCCCTCTATCTGCCCTTTTGGTATTTGAGGTCCAGATGCTCTGTTTCCCTGCAGAATAAATCTTACAGATGCACCACTATCGCCAACTGGAGACACCAGAAACCTTCCTGCCTGCACAGCTGCAGACTTGTCGATCCCCTGCTGATTGGACCAGCGCTGTTACCAGCAGCAACGAGGAAGTCTCAGGTCAGTCCTAGCTAGGTTTTCCTAACTCTGGACTGAGGCCGGGGGAGTCACTTGTCACACTGGCAGTAAAATTAACTCGCCATGTGTCCATGAAACAAAGGTTTTATGGAAACCTAGGGGGGGAATTTAAAAGTGTTCTTCTTTATAATAATCATATTAAGGTAACTTTCTTCCACTTTGGAGGAAAAACACACAAAATGATTATTATAATACAGATATGACATTTCTAATGGGTGTGTTGTGTTTACTGAGAAACTATGTGGCTGGTATTCTGAATAAAAGTCATGGAATCAATGAATGTTATACATTTAACATATCTTTTTGTTCAAAAAGGAAATTTGTAAATAAATGCTCAAATGTCATAAGACTGTTTTTAAAAGGCAAAATAATCATACCTGTAAAGAATATGTATTTATATTTTGAAGACATTTAGTAAATATTTGCAGTGACTGCAATTCAAGATCCCTACTCCAGGGAAATGGTACTTCATTTCTAAGAAAATATAATTCTCTCCCTTGCTAGAAATAAAACACAGACTTTAGATAGAGGATGGATTATTTCTTTTGTAGTAAAGGACAAAAAATACAAAATTATTGTTAAAGTTCTGCTGATTTTTCAAAATATCATTAATTTCCTAACCAAAATCATTTGAACAAAAGTCTATACATTTGGAAGTGCAAACATTTCTATTTATGTGTTTAGGTGGACTTAAGTGATTAATGCATGTATGCATGTATATACACATGCAGACAAATGTACACACACTTATATAATCATATGGTCTTCCTAATACTTTGGAGTGTTTAAAAAAAAATTTGTAATAAAAGAGGTTAATCTGATGTCCTTAAACTGATGGCATTCTAACCTTCAAAAGCATGTGTTTATCATGAGTTTCCACCACCCCAAATAGTTTTGACCTAAGGTTACAATGCAGGCTCAGAATATTTCAAAGGGGGTAAAATGGATGATAAGCAAACACTTCATTATGGAGTCTCGGTATGTGTAAGACCCTTCAAATGCCCAAGAAGATTTTTCAGCCTATGGAGAGAGTGGTGGAGGAGTTCAAACCAGAGGCTACAGTCAATCAGAGTCCTGCTGGGACTGAACAAAGAGCAGAGTCTTTGGCCTCCTGCAGCTTCGGTGTGCTGCCACGTGGCTGGCTGGGAGGTCGTTAGAATACTCGGGATTCCACTCGAGGTGATGCATCATCAAAGCTAAGATTTTAAGTCTTAATTGAAAACGTTCACCTCTCACAAAAGCCCATGCCCTTTCCATCCTGGATGAACACAGAAGAGAGAGGGAAAAAAAGGGCAAGGGGAAAGATACTTCTTAAAACCACATTTTTAGAACATTAGACACCAGTGTACCTCCAGTTCTGAGCAAAGTTTTGTTTTGTTTTGTTTTTTATAGTCATGGTAATTGTAGTTCCAGCGAGAGAAGAAAAATTGAAAGGACTCATAAGGCAATATGTGTACTAACTGTTTAATGAGAAACTATGTGTTCTGTAAACCTTCATCTAAGGTACAGAAAAAAAAAGAATTATTTATGTGAGATCAAATTGACAACAGCGACTCAGAACGTTTGATGGGAAGCCTAGGGGCCAGTGAGTTGAAGATAATGGTGATGGAATAATTTGGAAGAGGACAGCGAGAATAGCAGCACAACTGGAAGAACGTAATCAATGTCACTGAATTGTACATGTAGAAATTTCTGAAATGCTATATCTTTGGCTATATATACTTTCACCAAAAAAAAAAAAGGTCCTCCAAGCTCAAGATGGGAGAGTGTTGACATGTCATGGGGTTGTTAACCAATGTCATAAAACTATATGTGTACTGACTGTTTAATAAGAAACTATTTGTTCTGTAAACCTTCAGCTAAAGTACAAAAAAAAAAAAAAAAAGAATTGAAAGGACTTAGCATCATTGCCCTCAGGTGCTAACTGAAAGGTTGGACGTTCAAGTCCACCCAGCGGTGCTTCAGAAGAAAGGCCTGGCGATCATTTCTGAAAAATCAGCCATTTGAAACTCTATGGAGCACAGTTTTACTCTGACATACATGAGGTCTCCAGGAGTCAGAACTGACTCAGCAACTAGTTACCCTCATTGCTTCAGCTTACGTAAAGGTAAACTGGAGACCCTAAGAAGTAGTAAAGAGGCTCCCAATTGGATAGCCCATTGCTGTCAAGTCGATTCCAACTCCTAGCAACGCTATAGGACAGAGCACAACTGCCCCCATACGGTTTCCAAGGTGCGGCTGGTAGATTTGAACCGTCAGCCTTTTGGTTAGCAGCTGAACGCTTAACCACCGCGGCACCAGCGCTTCCATTGGGATAGCGTTTCACTGTTTCACTTGAACAAATCCCTCAGCACTGCAACTCTTCCACTTACTGTGACCAACCTTCCTTGGAGCAGGCCAGTTTTACACAGGGATTAAACCGAAAGGAGGATACAGCCATGGTCAGTATTGACTAAATGAGGGTCATTTATCACACACACACATTTGCACAGCACATTCAAACTGTTTTCCATGTCCTTCATCTGTTCCGTCTTCTGAAGGCCCGCTTCTTGCCCCATTAGATTTTTAACCCTTGAATCCCTGGCCTTTTCCAGATTGACAACCGAAGGAACACAGACAATGGCTCCCTGCCGACTCCACCCCGCCCACTTTTCCACCCCACCCACCCCACTCTGGAGGAGATCCACGGAGAAAACTAATTACGCTTTTCTAAGTAGGCAGAGTACTTCTGTTTAGCAGAAGCTGGGACCCGATGTTGACCTAACACTGAGCGTTTCAAGTAAACTGCCAGAAGCCCCATCAAATTGCTGAGAGTAATTTAGAGTATGAAATGTGTTAAATTATTCAAAGGGCTGAATAAGCATAAACAGGCAGTACAACAGGAGAGACATGCATACCCAGCCATGCTGGTCTGACATTTAATACATCACATTAGCGCTCCTGTTAGTGCAAACCGCCCACATGGAGGCACACCGTCCTGCACCCTCACTAACGGACACCGAGAGAGCGTCGTTCTCCATCAGGAGGTGTGTTAACTGCTTCCATTTTCCATAGTCTGTCCCAGCTCCACAACAGGCTTCTGTCTTTTAGCATGCTCTTTCTATAACTCCCAAATAAGTCCAGAAATGTTAATGGTTGAATAATAAAGGGCTTGGCTGTCTCTTTCCTTTCAAAGGCAGAATATAGACTAGAACTCTAATATTGAAAGGAATTTTTTTAATAGACTTTACTGTTTAGAGTAGTTATAGGTTTACAAAAAAAAAAAATGTGCAGAAAGTGCGGGGGAATTCCCGTATAGCCCCTCTCCTTCCTACACACTGTTCCTCCTATTACTAAAATCTTGCATTCATGTGGTACTTTTGTTACTGTTGATAAACTGATATGGATACATTATTAATTCAGTCAAGAGAAAAGAACTTTTTCAAAGAAAAAAGGAATAAAATCTCTGTGCTTGAAATCCCAAAGAAGTCCAAACTTCAGTGTCCCAAATTTTGCATTTCTAAAACTGGGAGAATTCTTCTTCTTCTGGTTTTTTTTTTTTTTTAAATGGTACTTTAGATGCAAGTTTACAGAACAAACTAGCTTCTCATTAAACAGTTAGTACACATATTGTTTTATGATATTGGTTAACAACCCCATGACAAGTCAACACTCTCCATTCTCCACCTTGGGTTCCTGTCCACTCCTGCCTTCTAGTCCTCGCCTCTGGTCTGGTGTGCCCTGTAAGTCTCATTTTGTTTTATGGGCATGTCTAACCTTTGGATGAAGGGTGAACCTTGGGAGTGACTTCATTACTGAGCTAAAAAGATGTCCAGGGGCCATACTCTCGGGGTTTCTCCCATCTCTGTCAGGCCAGTAAGTCTGGTCTTTTTCTTGTGGGTTAGAATTTTATTCTACAATTTTCTTCAGCTCTGTCCGGAACCCTCTATAGTGATCCCTATCAGAGCAGTCAGTGGTGGTAGCCGGGGCACCATCTAGTTGTACTGGACTCAGATTGGTGGAGGCCGTGGTAGTTGTTGTACGTTAGTCCTTTGGATAATCTTTCCCTTGTGTCTTTAGTTTTCTTCATTCTTCCTTGTTCCCAAAGGGGTGAGACCAGTGGAGTATCTTAGATGGTCACTCACAGGTTTTTAAGACCCCCGACGCTGCTCACCGAAGTAGAACATAGAACATTTCCTTTATAAACTATGTTAGGACAATTGAGCTAGGTGTTCCCTGAGACCATGGTCCCCACAGCCCCCATGCCAGCAATTCGGTCCCTCAGGAAGTTTGGATGTATCTCTGGAGCTTTCATGGCCTCCCCTTGTACAAGTTGTGCTGGCTTCCCTAGTATGGTGTACTGTCTTATCCTTCGCCAAAGTTAACCACTTATCTATTGTCTATTTGGTATTTTTCCATGCCCACCTCTCCCCTCCCTCATAACCATCAAAGATTGTTCCTTTTTGTGTGTAAACCTTTTCCTGAGTTTCAGGAGTTTGTCCTTTTGTGATTGACTTATTTCAATCAGCATAATGCCCTCCAGATTCATCCATGTTGTGAGATGTTTCGCAGATTCATCATTGTTCTTTAATGTTGCATACTACTCCATTGTGTGCATGTACCATAGTTTGTTTATCCATTCTTCTGTTGATGGGCATCTAGGTTGTTTCTATCTCTTTGCTATTGTGAACAATGCTGCAGTGAACATGGATGTGCATATGTCTGTTCGTGTGATGGCTCTTCTTCTCTAAGATATATTCCTAGGAGTGGGATTGCTAGATCATACAGCATTTCTATTTCTAGCTTTCTAAGAAAGCACCATATCGTTTTCCAAAGTGGTTGTACCATTTTGCATTCCCACCAGCAGTGCATAAGAGTTCCAATCTCCCTGCAGCCTCACCAACATTTGTTATTTTCTAGTTTTTTGATTCGTGCCAGTAATATTGGGGCGACATGGTATCTCATTGTGGTTTTGATTTGCATTTCTCTAATGGCTAGTGAGTGCAAGCATTTCCTCCTGTGACTGTTAGCCTCTTGAATGTCTTCTTTGGTGAAGTGTCTGTTCATTTCCTGTGCCATTTTTTAATTGAATTTTTTGTCTTCTTGTTATAGAGGTATTGGATTTTCTTGTAGATTTTAGAGATTAGACCTTTGTTGGATTTGTCATAGCCAAAATTTTTTCTCCAGTCTGTAGGTTCTCTTTTCAATGTTTTGGTGAAGTCTTTTGATGAGCATAAGTGTTTAATTTTTAGAAGATCTCAGTTATCTAGCTTGTCTTCTGGAGTTTGTGTGTTGTTAGTTATGGTTTTTATCCTGTTAATGTCGTGTATTACAACCTCTAGTGTTGATCTTATTTTTTTCTATGATCTTCATAGTTTTGGGTTTTATATTTAGGTCTTTGATCCATTTTGAGTTAGTTTTCATGTATGGTGTGAGGTATGGGTCTGTTTCATTTTTTTGTAGATGGATATCCAGTTTTGCCAGCACCATTTTGTTAAAAAGACTGTCTTTTCCCCCACTTAATGGACTTTGGGACCTTGTCAAGATCAAGTGACCATAGGTGGATGGATTTACATCTGGGTTCTCAATTCTGTTCCATTGGTCAATGTGTCTGTCATTGTACCAGTACCAGGATGTTTTGACTACCATAGCTGTATAGTAGGTTCTGAGGTCCTACTTCATTCTTCTTCAAAAGTGCTTTACTCATCTGGGGCCTCTTCCTTTTCCATATAAAGTTAATGATTAGTTTTTCTATCTCTTTAAAGAATGTTGTTGGTATTTGGATCTGAATTTCATTGTATTTGTAGATTGCTTTGGGTAGAATTGTCATTTTCACAATGTTGAGTCTACCTATCCATGAACATGGTATGTTTTTCCATTTATGTAGATCTCTTTTGGTTTCTTGCCATAGTGTTTTGTAGTTTTCTTTTATAAGTCTTTTACATCCCTGGTAAGATTTATTCCTAAGTATTTTATTTGTTTTTAGGGGCTGTTATAAATGGTATTGTTTTCCTGATTTCCTTTTTATTGTTCTCTTTATTGTTGTGTAGGAATCTAACCGATTTTTGTATGTTTAGCTTGTATCCTGCTACTCTACTGAATCTTTCTATTAATTCCAGTAGTTTTCTCATGGAGTCTTTTGGGTTTTCTATGTATAGTATATGATCTGCAAATAGGGACAGTTTTACTTCTTCATTACCAATTTAGATGTCCTTTATTTCTGTTTCTTGTCTCGTTCCTCGAGCTAGGACTTCCAGCACAATGTTATATAGGAGCAGTGATAACGGGCATCCTTGTCTTGTCCCTTTTCTCACGGGGAAAGTTTTCACCCTCTCTCCATTAAGAAATGATGTTGGCTCTTGGTTTTGTATAGATGCCCTTTATTATTAAAACTGGGGGAATTCTTAAACAAAAATCATGAACGGATTCCCACAGAAAGAAATTGGTGGCCCAGGTGAAAAAATGGAGGGAAGTTATTTCTGTTCATTCAAAATTGTTGTTTTTGTTAGTTGCCATCGAGCTGGCTCCAACTTGTGGTGACCCCATGTACAACAGAATGAAACATTGCCCAGTCCTTCACCACCTTCACATTTGTTGGAATGCTGTGTATTTTGAGTGCCTTCCAGCCTAAGTGGCTCATCTCCCACCACTATATCAGACAATATTCTGTTGTGATCCATAGGATTTTCATTAGCTAATTTTCAGAATTTTTTGAAGTAGATCACTAGGCCTTTCTTCCTAGTCTGTGCTAGTCTGGAAGCTCCTCTGAAAATCTGTTCACCGTAGTATGACAAACTGACAGACAGGTGGTAGTAATTCAAATTAGATATGAACAGTTTTTTCCTTCCTTCATTCATTCATCAAATGTTTATGTAAGAGCTACTATGTACCAGTCTCTAGGCCTGGGGTAGGAGAGGGAAGAGAGAATGCAATAAAGACAGGTGAGCCTCAGAAATGAAAGCCACAGTCCTTGTCATTGAAAAATGAGCAGTATGGGGGTGAAAGAGCCCAGAACAATCCCAAGGCAATGCAGTAAGCACCGTAATAGAGGCGTGTGGAGAGAGCATCAGCTCAGAAAACTTAGGAGGCAACTCTACAGGGGAAACGGGGCAAGCTCAGCCTGTAGACTGAGGCACTGGACTCCTCTCTCAAGTCCTCACCTTCTTACACTTGGACTGTCCCCTGTCCTAGAGCATGTAGCCAGCCCACTATGCAAGACCATTCTGAGCATGGGTGGTGGTCCATTGACCAGCCTTCAGACTCTTGACCCAAATGAGATGGTCCTTGCCTGCCCTCCTCTCCCTTCTCCTCACCCCCTCCCTCATCCCTGCTCTCAGGTTATGTCTTTCCTCTGCCTTAGGGCAGCTGGGAGTAGCCATCCATTCACCTCACACTTTTTAGGCTCTTGCACCTCACGGGCAGCAAGGCATGACTTTCTCATGCTCTCTTCTGTCAGACCACTGTGGGAAACCTTCACCAGAAAATGTAAGAATCAATAGTGACATGCCTCACATCTCTGTTTAGGCCAGGGATTCCCAGAAGACTAGCCCTTTATGATCAATCAGCTTCGCCTGCTGAGTTCAATCCCCAGTTCTTTTCCAAATCACTCCTCTGGGACCTCTGTAACAACTCTCTCTTGAACTACTCCTTAAAATGTTAGGCCTGAGTTTCTAACCTTCTTGAGCCCCACTGCTATTTTCACACCATTTTCTCCCCAAACCCAGCTTTTAGTACCCAACCTCTCTGAGTCTGCACAGTTTGCCTTTACCATTCCTGAGTCCTCTGTGTTATCGTCTGCCAACCTGCTAGTGACTCCCCAGTTCACTGAGAGTGTCAGCCTCTGGTTCATAACTCCTCTGCCTCGGCTCTTGCCGTCATTTCATTAATGCGCACATGGGTAAACTATACAACACTGAGGGGTCCCAGTTCTTAGACCTCATTCCTAAACATTCTCCTCTTACTCCATTTCAAAATTCCACTTCCATTCCACACCTCAAAAATAAATAATTTATGCATGTCACTCTACTTCCATCCTTCCACATCATTTGCTAAAACACTCCCATGAAATCAATTGCTAAGTTGTATTGAGATGTCTACACCATTGATCCCATCACTTTCTCACATCCATCAGCACCCTGCTTTTTTCACTCGTCTTCACATCCAGCTTAGTTCCCATGGCTTATTATTAGAATCAGTCCTTTTCCATATCCTCGATTTCCTTAAACTTACATACAATAGAATGAAACATTGCCCTGTCCTGCACCATCCTCAAGATCATTGGCTTGCTCAAGTCCATCATTACAGTTACTTTGCCAATTCATCTCACCAAGGGTCTCCCTCACCCTCACTGGCCCTCTACTTCACCAAATATGATGCTCTCCTCTAGTGACTAGGAGCCCTGGTGGTGCAGTGGTTAACAGCTCGGCTGCCAACCCAAAGGTTGGCAGATTTAACCCACCAGCCATTCTTTGGAAATCCTATGGGACAATTCTACTCTGTCTTATAGGGTCACTATGAGTCAGAATTGACTCGATGGCAACGGGTTTGGTTTATCAGGTCCAGTGATCGATCCCTCCTGATAATATGTCCAAACCAACAAGTTGGACAGTGTTCTGTTGTGATCCTTAAGGTTTTCACTGGCTAATATTGAGAAGTCGATTGCCAGGCCTTTCCTTCTAGTTTGTCTTAGCCAGGAACCTCTGCTGAAACCTGTCCACCATAGGTGACCTTGCTTGTATTTGAAATATTGGTGGCATAGCTTCTAGCATCACAGCAACATGCAAGCCACCACAGTATGAAAACTGACAGATGAGTGGTGGATTTCATGCATGGCATGTGTTATTTTGCAATTTGTTAGTGATTGGTTTGCTTATTATGTATTTGTTTTTCTCCTTCACTACTCCACAAACTCCTCAGGTAAGAGACTTTGATGCCTTTCTCATAATTGGAAATTCATCAACTTGCCCATCACTTGGATACTATGCACATTTGAAAGGATCTTGAATCTCTGTTTTGTCACATAAGTGTTAGAAGCAGGACTTTTACCATGCTTGGCATTGAGTGCTTGAACAAATCCCCAAACTGCACTTGAGTAAATATTAAGCTAATAGATGCCAGCATGAGCTACAGCCTCTAGTCACACATTCTAAAGATGTTGTTTTTTGTTGTTTATAGTCTATTAAATCAGTTATATTTCCACTTGCCTTGTTGGTTAATAACTTTTGCATGTTGTAAGATGCGTTCTTTGTCCTTAAGAATAAGTCTTACCATCAAATAATTCATCCCATGTCCACATGTATCTGTTATATTTTTCATCATTTTCAATTTTTTTTAATGATCCCTACTAATTATAGTTATACCTTTTCTTACTTGAATTTACTTTAGTTCTGATCAGATTTGATGGAGTTAATATTGTTTTAAAAACATCTCAAACTTCTGCCAGACACAGCAAATATGCAGCTAATGGCCTAGTTTTAAATGACCTTGAATGATTTCTAAAATTGTCTTCGGTTGTGGGCACAGTTGATGTGTTTCTGCTCTGGAATATAGTTTTGTTTGTCTGTAAATATAAGGTATAAAGTGAAAGCTAATAAAAAGATTCTGGATTCAAGTTTACCCAATTGACTAGAAAATATTATTTCCTGGTTAATTGCATGTTATTAGAAAGGCCTGAAAGATTTAATGAACCTTCACAAAGATCCAACTTAGACTCAAAAAGGAGCTGATCTTAATGCAAGTTACAACTAGTGGTTCCCTTTTGTTGTTGCTGTTAGGTGCTGTCAGATCAGTTCTGACTAATAGTGGCCCTACATACATAAGAACAAAACACTGTCCTGCCCTGCGCCATCCTCACAATCATTGCTATGTTTGAGCACACTGTTGCAGCCACTGTGTCAATCCATCTCATTGAGGGTCTCCTCCTTTTTGCTAACTTTCTACTTTACCAAGCATGACGTCCCTTTCCAGGGACTGGTCCCTCCTGATAACATGTCCAAAGTAAGTGAGACAAAGTCTTTTACGGAGCATTCGGGCTTTACTCTTTCTGATACAGATTTGTTGATTCTTCTGGCAGTCCATAGCATATTCAATATTCTTCACCAGTACCATAATTCAAAGACAAAAATTCTTCTTCGGTCTTCCTTATTCATTGTCCAGTGTTCACAAGCATATGATGCAATTGAAAACACCATGGCACCTTAGTCCTCAAAGTGACACCTTTGCTTTTCAACACTTTGAAGAGGTCTTTGCAGCAGATTTGCCCAGTGCAATACATCATTTGATTTCTTGACTGCTGCTTCCATGGTTGTTGATTGCAGATCCAAGTAAAATGAAATTCTTGAGAACTTCAGTATTTTCTCTGTTGATCATGATGTTGCCTACAGGTCCACTTGTAAGGATTTTTATCTTCTTTATGTTGAGCTGTAATCCATATTGAAGGCTGCAGTCTTTGATCTTCATCAGTAACTGCTTCAAATCCTCTTCAGTTTCAGCAAACGAGGTTGTGTTATCCGAATATAGCAGATTGTTAATGAGTTTTCCTCCAATTCTGATGCCCCGTTCTTCTTTATATAGTCCAGCTTCTCAGATTATTTGCTCAGCATGCAGACTGAATAAGTATGGTGAAAGGATACAGTCCTGACACACACCTTTCCTGATTTTAAATCATGCAGTGTCCCCTCGTTCTGCTCAAACGACTGCCTCTTGGTTTATGTACAGATTCCTCATGAGCACAATTAAGTGTTGCCTTTTTTCTGCCTCCTCTTTGCAGTCTTATTTCCTCCTTCTCAACTTTCTTCTTCCATTCTGTAACTGCCACACAGACGTACTCTTCCTTATCCCTCACTTTATCTCGCCTCCTTGTCTGCCTTGTCTCACTCTCTTGACTCGCCCATATTCTCACTGTGTCCTCTGCAATTTAATATTGTTTCTGGCTTACACCCTCTACATGGTTAGCCTGATTATCTTTGATATGAACTCATTATTACAACGCTTGGTTGCTTGAAATGTTCATCATCAAACTTCTTTGTTGAAATAATATCCCATGACTTATATTTTTCATAAAATTAAATGTTTTAATATTTCATAATATTTTGTATAATGTATTCCATGTTAGCTACTAGTTTGGCTTGTAAAGATCATAGAATGTCAATGCTTTAATCCAATCTGTGGTAGTTGTTTTTGCATTAAAATTAATTGTAAATAATTGCATAGTATATATGTGTGTGTATAACAAGTAATGACATAACACTGTAATTTATTATGTTATGATTATGTAATTTATTGAGATTCTGTAAAAAGTAACCTCAGAGAACTAAGTATTTTTGCTTTGTTTGTCCCTTTGGGTTTATTTTTTTGTATGCGCTAGAGGTTGTATACTGTGGCATTGCTCATTTTTCTCAAATTATCATCATAAGAATGATGCAGTATTCATGAAAATACTTGTTTATCCCTTTTCTCTTTTTTATGCAAGTCTAAGAGGATAGGAGCATATTCTTATGTACCTTTAATAGCATGCTTAAAATATTAAACATGGTGATATTATCTAAAAAACTTGTATAGCAGTGTCTGACACATAGGGAGTACTTATCGATCGTTGAACAAAGGTGTTAATGAAGGAACAAAAGAAGTGAAATTCTGTACAGGATTGGGTCAAATAGTGGTGTGGATGGGGCGGGGACAAGCAATTTAGGCATAGCTTATGCAAAAGACATAGAGCAATGCAAGAGTGGGCTGCATTTGGAGAATGTCATGGACAGCCTACTCTTGAAGGGTTAGATACTGAGCAGGAGTAGGGGGCGTGGGGAGAAGGGTAGGAGTTGAGATCATCAACGACTACGTTCTAGAGGGCAATACGAGGTCATGGGGGAGTTTTGAGCAGGGGAGTGGCATGATATGATCTGAGTTTTAATAAATAGCTTTGGCAACAGTGTGGAGGATTAGAGGCCGGAGAAGCTGGGTGATGAGGGTCTTGTCTGAGGCAGAGACCAAGGGCTTGGAGGGCAGGAGCTGGAGTTAAAAGCTAGATTGATGGTACATATTAAAATCATCTCATTTTGATAAATGGTAATGACTGACTTTCAGTTAGAAATACTGTTATTCTTGGTCCTTAGAATGCAATGCACCTTAAGTTACATGATATTTTTGAAAACTAATGGGAGTAAGTGTCAGGGATGAAAAAACCTGTGGACTGGATTTGTGATTTCTCCCAACCTACCCCATTTCTTTCACCACCTTTTTCAGTTAGAAATTTTTTTCTGATTTTGGAACAATCTCATATTCTACTGAGTCAGAGCCAACAGAGGATTCTCTGTGGCTTGACTGGTCAATTAAAATAATATCTTCCAAAATGCATACAGTGAGTTCATAATACAGAAATAGAAAGAAAGAAAAAAAACCTCAAGATAAATGGTGGAAATTCCTATTACCGGGCTTATTAAAACAAGGACCGGAGGAATCGTTTGCCGTGCCCTGTAGGGACCAGCCCAGGGCAAAGCGGGAGTGCACAAGGGGCTTTTGGATGTAGAGAGAAAGCTGCCGGGGAAAGGAGCACTGAGACATGTCCTTTCTGAGGACAATTGACTGTCCACGTTCTGACATCTGCTTGGAAATTGCCACCTTCTCTAAAGTGTGTAAACAGGTAATCTGCGGTTTTGATGGTGAATAACCTATATCATGCAAATGCAGGGTTGGGCCTCCCTCCCCAGTACTCTTTCACATACATACGACAACACGCACACACACTTTTTAGGGGCCAACAGTCTCCGAAATACTTTTTTTTAAGTAGGCGGGTGAATGTTCTGCACATCTTTCTGTATCAGTCCACATTGCATTGTGCTTAGATGCTGTAACCTAGCAAATAGCCAGCATCTCACGTCCTGTGTTGGCTGTCCTTGGGGAACCCCCTTTCACTGCTTTAAGCACAGAAGAGCCCCTTCTGCTCACTACGAAAAAGCACCACCATTACCAGACTATCTTGTATATCTTAGCTTCCTAGTGCTGCTGTAACAGAAATACCAAAAGTGGGTGGCTTTAAAGAATAGAAATTTATTTTCTCACAGTTTAAGAGGCTAGAAGTCCTAATTCAGGACACCAACTCTAGGAGAAGGCTCTCTTTCTGTCCACTCGGGGAAAAACCCTTTTTCAGCTTCTCTAGCGTTCTTCTCAATGTCCCTTGGATCCTTGGCGATCTCCCCATGACATCTATCTTTCCACCTTTGTGCTTCCTTCTCTGTACCTAAACTGCTCTTTTTTATATCTCAAAAGTCATTAGGTTTAATACACACCTTACCCTGATATGTCTCATTAACATAACAAAGGAAACCTTATTCCTAAATGGGATTACATTCCCCAGGTCTAGGAATTAGGATTCCAACACATATTTTGGGGGAACACAATTCAATCCATAACACTCTGTGACCTAGTGAGGGTGAGGCTATCATGGAGAAGCAGATCATCACAGAACACGGTAGAAACCAATGCAAACTTGAACATTAGTTCTCTCAAAGCTCCCTGACTTGGGTAATGTCTCTCCAGCTGCACTTTCTCTTGAGCTCTACTTGCTATTGGTTGGAGGGATTTGCTCTCCCTCCATGACCCTTCCCCATGTCACTCATTTTATCTCTGTCCAGTCATTCGAAAATCCAAACCGTATTGTCAGGGGACAGATTTTACTTCGCTATAACTTTATTAAACAGACAAGTCAATTCTCTGTCAGAACCCTCTCCTTCACCTCCAGAGCAGGAAGCAGAAGAGTGGGAGCAGTTAAAAGGTCCATCAAAGGGTTTTCCTAAGCTTGAAAGGGCCAACTGCCTCAGACACCTGGGAAGAATGCTTCTCCTGTCCTAGAATGAGGCGGTGATTTTCTCCTTGTTTTTAAGAAGCATATTCCCTCCCTTGATTTTAATCCTGCATTATTGATTCTTCCTGTTCAGTCCTATTTGATCATCAGAAAACAAGGAATTTTCTTGGCTCACCCCAGCTGAAAGGGGTGCTCTTTCTTCTGGACCATGACCATTTGATGATGCTTCTTGTCTCTAGGACTCATGGCTTCTCAATTACTAGATTGTTCTTTTAACTCTTGATAAGTGAACACATCACACATTCAGATTTTTAATCTCCCATGGAGTTCTTATGGGTCAAGATATGATGAGTTATGCATTCACAGGCTCACTTTTCAATCTCTCTTGGTAGAAAGAGGGTGTGTGTTTGCACATGTGAAGGCCAACTCCACACCCTTTCTTCCTGTGTGTTTTCCCGAGCACCTGCCAAAACACTCCAAAAATATAGTTGCAATCTAGTCAGCACTGAGTGTCAGAGAGTAGAACTGAACTTGACAGGATTTTCAATGGCTGATTTTTTGGAAGTAGCTCTCCAGACCTTTTCTGAGGCACCTCTGGATGGACTTGAACCTCTAACCTTTAGGTTAGCAGCCTAGCATGTTTAACCATTGGCACCACCCAGTGACTCCTTTGGAATTCACAGTAAGTGCGAATTCACTACGGCGCTGAACCCTCTAATGTCCACTTCTAGCTGTGTTAAAATGGGGGAAGATAGTTTTAGATCTTGAAAAATTAAATGTACAAATAATTAAGGAGAATTTTGTTTTAAGTTTATTTCTCAAAGGCCACATTTCAACAAAAAACTCAGTCGGTTTTGAGCAGATAAACTGGTAATTTAATTACTTCAAGACTGAAAATTAGACATTAGTGACCTGTACTCTAAAACATATTATTATGCCTTGAAGAAAATTAGCTTAAAACCAAGTTAAAGCTTAGTAACTGGGAGAATCTGATTCATCAAGAACCAGAGAGAGAATACATTTATTGACTGTTATAACCCTACCAGGTTATAACAATTTGTCTGTTGGTTAAATGCAGTGTCAAAATTACATACATGGCAGTTTCTTTTAAGTCTCTCTTTATTTTAACAATAAAGAAATTGGAATTTTGATCCAATATTTCCAGATGTAAAAGTGCAGTGTTTTCAGAAGTCATTTGATCATTTATTTTGCAGTGTTTTTTTGGATTCCCTTTTATGTCTCAGGTTGGTTCTTCAAACAGAAATTCAAATTAAATTTAAATGAGACAGTCTGATTTCCCAGACCTGAGAGAGTGTTCACAAATATAAAAGACAACTGAGCAGCAGTCCTGTTGTTCAGGTGGAGAAGGGTTGGGAAAGGGGGGCATTCCGGGAGGGGGTAAGAAGCCAAAAAAAAAAGCTACATTTAGGGAGAGTCTCAGCTTAAAGACAAGGTACACTCACTTCACTAGGACCAGAGTTGATACATCTACCAAGTATACCATTGCCTCAAATCCTTACTATCTCCCATGGCTCTATAGCCAGCTAAAATCTTTCATGTTTCTTAAAAAAAAAAAAAAAAAAAACTTATTTAATTTATTCTTCGGGAGTGCCACGGCCTATTGTTCAAACCAGTGCAGTATATAGGAAAGTCTATGTCCTAGCCCTGGCCAGTTAGCTTCCTAGCTGTGTTTTCATAAGCAATCATTCTGTGGTAGATTAAAGATGGCCAAAAACATTCTACTACTCCTCCCATTGAAAGGTAGAGTCAAATTCCTCTTTAACCTCCTTGAATCTGGACTTGGCTTAGTGAGCCACTTGACCAACGGAATGTGGCAGAAGCAGTGCTGTATAACTTCTGTGGCTAGTTAGAAGAAGCTTTACTACTTCTGCTTTAGTCTCCTGGAACACACCCTTTGGATGAAGCCAGCTGCCATCAGAAGAAATACAACTCCCAAAGATTGCCATGCTATAAGGAAGCTCAAGCTAGCCTCATGGAAAAGTCCCATGGAAAGAAAGCAATGCATGGCCAGGCCAGGTGCTCTAGCTATGCTAGCCTAGGTATCAGGCATGAGAGCAAGTAAGCCATCTTGGATATAACATAGAAAAAAATTAAGGAATGTGACTGATGCTAGAAATGGGACCCAAGACATCTGATTCCAGTTGAGTCATCCTAGCTATCTCTACCTCCTCAAGCCACCCCAGAGGAGGTGACAGTCATTATTGTGCAGAGATGAGCCATCCCTGTTGCATCCTACCCAAATTCGTAGCCTACAAAATCTTATACATAATAAAATGTATGTTATTTTAAGCCATTAAGTTTGGGTTGGTTTCTTACGCAGCAATACAGAACCAAAACACACTTAAACTCACTAAACCTTAGTTCCATATCTTATGAAAAGTGAAATGCTATGGCTCTCTTGTGGTAGGTTCTAATAGCTGCCCACCAATGTTCTTTCTTCCCATCTTCCTTAGTAACAGAAACCTAATTTTTAGCTGAGCACATTTTGATCAGCTAAAGACTACATTTTCCAGGCTCCCTTGCAGCTAGATGGGACTAAGTTCTGACAAAAGAGATACAATGGGGAAGTGAGAGATCACACAACTGGGAAACATTATTAGAAGAGAGGATACAGCCTTTATTTATTTATTTTTCTCTTATTCCTTCTGCTTAGAATATAGATGTGAGATGAACGAAAGGCTACTGCATCATGTCAAGAACTTCATATTTTTTTTTTTTAATATTTTATTGTACTCCAGGTGAAGGCTTACAGAACAGATAGTTTCTCATGTAACAGTAACACACAT
>NW_004443955.1:20032891-20058215 GCF_000243295.1 Trichechus manatus latirostris
ACATTTAATTTTTATAATAACGAAGCAAATTAGGTTATGATCGCATGTACTGATAAGGAAATGAGACTCAGATAAGTCACGTAAGGCAAGAACTGACTTATCCAAGGTTCCAGACCCAGTTCTGTCGGATTCCTAAAACCATTATTTCCAGCATGCCCTATTCTCAACAGGGCCTTCTGTAAGAGCAAAGCTAATGCAGCTGAGACAGTGGCTTCCTTCTGAATCCACACATAGGCTCTAATTGAATCTGCAGGTGCCTGAAAGGCACTTGCAACCCAGAAACCTCTATGCCTTCTTGTCATCATCCTTTTCCATTACTGGAGGTTGTCGCTGACAGTGTGATTTCCCCAGCTGGACTCTGCACTGTTGGTGCTTTGACCCTGCCCTACCAAGGAAAGGTTGAACACTACCTTCGGGGCAGCAGCTAGAAAAGGAGAAGGAAGAAGTGGCTGAGCTAGTGTATTATCTCAGAGGGAATAATTAGACACGGGGTGGTATATTCACAGGTCCTGTCAGCCCAACGTTCTGGGTCTTCCCGAATCAAAGAGGCCAGGGTCTTGCCTCCTTCACCTCTTGATTTGGGGTCGGAACAGAGTCCATGGCATGCGTAGATCAGCCCAAGAAGACAAATGTTTCCCCATCTCTGCCTCAGTTAAAAACGGCTCTCAAGTCTGACATGTGGGCTCAAAGGGGAGCACGAATCTCAACTGAACCTTTGAAATATTTCTCTAGTCCTTACCATCTTCTCTATCCTCACTGTCACTGCTTAGAGCAGATTTGTCTTGTTTTAAAAGGACTCTCACTCACACATCCTGTCTCTCCTGCCTGCAGCCTCACTCTCCACTCTCCAGTCCTTCTTATATCCCTTTCATGGTGAGATTCTAAAACGCAAATCCGGCCACGTCTCCCAGCTGCTTGAAGAAGTTCACAGCAATCAGGCCTCGGTGGAATGTCAGCATGATATTTGTATTCTGTCTGTGTCTGCTTCTCCTCGCTCCTTCTTCTCCCTGATCCATATTCTGTTCCTATGACTCAGGGCTGCTCAATGTTTCTGGAGTGTGTGCAGGCTTCAGGCTTCGCAATGTCCCATCTTTTTACTAGCACTTCCCCAGATCCTCGGGCACATTCCTGCTCACCTTTCGGGTCTTGATGCGAATGTTGCCTGTTACTTGGAGTCTTCTTGACTTCTTCTAGCAGGGTTTCTACTCTCGCCCCTCCTCCCACATCCTTCATTAGAGCAGGCACCCCTTCCTGTTGGTTGGTTTGTTTGGGTACATCTCTTCTCCTCCAGACTTCTCGACCTTTATGGTCTCAATGTCTATCACAATGTTGAGATATAATAGGTGCTCAATAAATTTTTGTTAAATAAATAAATGAATTCGAAAACATTTGAGCTGCTAGATAAAACTGATATATCACTCACTTAGAGGATTCTTTGCCAGTCTGCACACTCCTTAGTAACTGCTGTTTCTTTACTATCTAATAGTTGGCGATAAATCCACATTATATCCTTTCTCTGAACAACATAGCTAAATCAGGTCAGTTTAAAGCAATCTATAAATGACAAATTTGCACAATACCTCTCTCTATAAAACTAATTTGAAACAACCACCGGCATCAACTTAATGAAGTTTGAGAATAAAAAGAACTTGAAAGTGGCCTGGTTTCCCCATAGGGGAAGTAACTGAATTGCATGCGATAATCTCTATTTTCTTCTAAGTGATGAATTTGAGCATCTTGACAATTGTGAAAAAAAAAAAAAAAAAAACTGAGTGAGGCAGACCCAGCATGAGGAAGGATTAGTAATATTGGGGTACCCTGTTGGTACCCGCCATGGTGAGGCTGGTTCATTCCAGAGGAAGTTGAATAACCTACTTGACAGCCTATAAATTACATGGTTGCAACCAAAATAAATAAATAAGTAAATGGAGAAATATACATTCATTTTTGAATGTTTATATTCATACAGATTCATGAATAATTGCAGAAATGTGTTAAAAGTTATGTTGTTTCTGTTAGACCCAATGCAACAAAATAGAATACTATATACTGTTTTATACAAACATTCCATTCTATGTAAAGAAGAAAAGATGTAACAGATATGTTAACTTTGGCTTTGATTTTTCCTTTATTATATAGACTATTAAAGCTTCCAGAGGGGAACTTGTAGAATTAACATGGAATTTTATTGCTGTTGGAGCTTAATTCTCTAGGCAATGTCTACATTGTTCTCTTTTTGTATAGCTTCTAGAAAAGAAAAAAAAAACTCACTTTGAAAAAAAATCGAATGATTAATGGCAGAAACTTTGACGAATTATTCTGACCGGAATAATTTAGTTTAATCCTATCAGCCTTTTCAAAATTGAACTGCAAATTATGGTATATTGGTAGGAACTGTTATTTTGTTGTTCATATTGAAATCCACTCTCTTCGAACACTCATTTCTTCTCCAGTAATGCTTATGAGACGCATTATCATTTCACAGACAAGGAAATGGCAGTTCATCCAACAGCTACGAAGAGAGGAGCTGAGAGTCAAACCTAGGAAGGCTTGACTCCAAAGTCCAGACTCCATCTGCCACTCCAGGTTTGACACAAGCATGGCACATGTATACAGGCAAAGGTCATCCTGCGTTCAGCAGACTCCACACAAATTCTACAGGGAGCCAGGCACCACGCTAGGAAGAACACAGCTGTGAGCACAACACACAGGATCCTCGGCCTCATGGAGATTTTCCCTTAGCTCATGGCAGTCATGCTTAATGAATCATGATCCTCTTCTCTTTCGAGTCAGGAGGCAGCCTAGTGTCACAACAAACCAATCAGAGTGGCACGATTAGCCATCTCCAGACCACACCATGCAGCCTCCTGAGATGAAGTGCTCAAAGACTAGAGACCAGGGAAAAGGGGAGGAGCAGAATTCCTCCGAGGTGCCCGAAGGAGTTGGCTCTTTTACGTTTAGGAAAACCCCTTGATGGACCTTTGCCTGCTCCCCACCTAGGAGTGCCATCCTTAATAGTGGCGTGTTCATGAAAAAGAAGAACAAAAGCCAAGTGAAGCATCTTTAACCCAGGATTGTTTTCCTTATGTTGAGGTGCAATCCAACTGAAGGCTGTAGTCTTTGATCTTTATTAGTAAGTGCTTCAAGTCCTCTTCAATTTCAGCAAGACAGGTTGTGTCATCCTCACAACTGGACCAATAAGCAACATCATCATAAACAGAGAAAACATTGAAGTTGGCAAGGATTTCATTTTACTTGGATCTACAATCAACGCCCATGGAAGCAGCAGTCAAGGAATAAAATGACAGATTGCATTGGGCAAATTTGCAGTAAAGGACTTCTTTAAAGTGTTCAAAAGTGAAGACGGCACTTTCAGGACTAACGTATACCTGACCGAAGCCATGGTATTTTCAACTACCTCATATGCAAGTGAAAGTTAGACAATGAATAAGGAAGACCAAAGAATTGACACCTTTGAATTATGGTGTTGGAGAAGAATATTGAATATACCATGGACTGCCAGAAGAATGAACAAATCTGTCTTGGAAAAAGTGCAGCCAGAATACTCCTTAGAAGCAAGGATGGCGAGACTTTGTCTCACATACTGGAAGTGTTATCACGTGGGACCATTCCCTGGAGAAGGACATCATACGTGGTAAAGTACAGGGTCAATGAAAAAGAAGAAGACCCTCAATGAGATGGACTAACATAGCGGCTGCAACAGTGGGCTCAAGCGTTACAATAATTGTGAGGATGGTGCAGGACCAGGCAATGTTTTTGTTCTGTTGTACATGGGGTCGCTATGAGTCGGAATTGATTCGATGGCACCTAACAACAACAACCCTATCTGCAGATTCCATCAGCCCTTAAATTCCGTTCCTGCTCCAGATTTTCAGACTCATTTTGAAACCCTTTTCCAGATTTGCTTCCTGTGCCTATTCTTTTTTTTTTTTTTCTTGTGCATATTCTTCTAATTCCCTCTTCACCCCCTTCCCCAGGAGGGCCAGAGGTTCTCTAGTAGTAGACGGTCTTCTAGACGGCAAGATTTCAGCATCTGCATTTTAGTTAAACACACCCTCCCTATTAACCTCCCCTCCAAGGACTAAACAAATCATCCTCTTAAAATTAGTTTTATAATCACTGGCAACAGTCTAGGAGGATATTGGGGATATTGGGAACCAAAAAAAAAAAAAAAAAAATCAATTGCTGTCAAGTCAATTCCAACTCATAGTGACCCCATGTTTGTCAAAGTGGCTGTGTGCTCCATGGGGTTTTCAATGCCTAATTTTTTGGAAGCAAATTGCCAGGACTTTCTTCTCAGGTGCTTCTAGGTAGGTTCAAACTGCCAACCTTTAAGTTAGTAGTCAAGCACTTAACTGTTGGCACCACCTAGGTTCAAACTGGGGGACAGGGAAGTGCAATATACGAAGTTGAAAATAAGGTTGCCTTCCAAAGGTTAAACTAATTAAGTCAACACATAATTGGAGGTGACAGAAATGAATTTGAGGCTCAGGGGAAAGTCACTTCACCACAGCCTGGTTAGTAATATTAACACATCTGAAAGGAAGAATGTGTCAGCAGACGGAGGTGCCTGGCTAGGAAATGGAATGGAGGGAAAAATGTGTACACGCTCCTCCAACAGTGTCCAGCAGCAATTCTAATAACTACATTTAATGCTTGATTTATGTCAACTCTGATGTTTATACGGTTTACAGCTCTGGTCCTCAAACTGAGCAGGCTTCAGAATCCCCGGGAGGGCTTGTTAACACACAGCATGCTGGACCCCGCCCCAGAGACTCTAATGCAGTAAACTTGGACCTAAGAACTTGCATTTCTAACAAGCTCCCGGACAATGTTGCCGCTGGCCTGGGGGAATGACACTTTGAGAACCACTGGTTCAGATGGGTGTCTCACCAATGCTTCAGCAAAGCCCAAAGAGGCAGCCCCACTGCCTTTGGCTTTGAGAGAGGTTAAGTGAAATCCCCTTCCCCACCACCCCCAACAGGTTATTAGAATTGACATAAATCAAACACAAACGTAGTTACAGGCTCTATAAAATGTGAAGTACTTACAGGCTTGGAATTTTAATTTCAACCTCTATAAGGCTAATTATTTCACCCCAAGCACTAAGCCTTTCACTGTGATTGCTGCCACCTGGTACACAGTAAAACTTAGCTATTGGCAGACAACTTATTTAGGGTTTTCCGCAGTTAGATTTTCCCAAGGAAGATGGTCCTATGCTTTGTAAATCAGTTAGGTATGCTTTTATCACACACACACACACACACACACACACACACACGCAAAACTGTAAGATATCACTTTTATTTACTATTGTTTATTTATTTAGTAATTATTTGTTATTATTATTTACTAATAAAGAATTATCAATGATACTATCTGACGCCCATGTTTCAACCACTGTTCAAAGACATTTCCATATATTAACATAATCCTCTCCACGACCTGATCACCAATGTGCAGATAAGGTAAGTGAGGTTCAGAGAGGTTAAGTGCCTTGCTCAAGGTCTCACAGCAGCTAAGTGGCAGGGCTGGGATACAAGGCAAGGCAATCTGGCTCCACACTCCATGCTTTTAATGACCACACTCTACAGCGTATAATAATTCAGTACTTTGTAGTGAATGCATATAAACATCAATTTTTCGCTAGATATTAATTTTTATTTAAGACTTGTTAACTTGTCTTTGGAAGGAACATTTTAAAACATAAAACAAGATATAAAAAATTCTCTTGTTTCATATTAAAACTTATTGGTTATCAACTGTTCTTTAATATCCCTTTGATGTCTTTTATCTCTTTAGCTTTATTTCTTTGCCTTTTTTCAGAGAGCTAAGTCAATCTTCTACCATCTTAAATATATCCTGCTTCTTAATAATAATAATGATAATAGTTTGTACCATTATTATAATAAAGCAAACGTTTTTCTGAATTGTCTTTGTGCAGGTATTAGGTCAAACACTTATTTAATCCTCACCATGGCCCAATGAGTTAGATACAATTTACTTCTGTTTTATTGATGAGAAAGCTGAGGCTTTAAGAGTTTAGAATGATTTGCCTAAGAACACACACCTAATAAGTGGAAGAGGTGAGATCTGAACCCAGCCTCTCTTCTGCCTTGGAGGAGTGAGCCTTTAACTACTTCACTACATGAGAATCAGTCACACAGACTTCAGGGAGCCGAATGCCAAGAAGCACAGTGGTGAGGTGCAGGGTAGATAGGGCACTAGACCTGAGTTCCGCCCTGCCTGCTCCTGGGTCCCCCAGTGACTGGGAGCACTACACACCCTGCTCTGAATTCATTGTGCCTATGGGAGTTCTTAGGTCCAGTCAGAATCCAAAGCCTGTGTCTCCTGTCCTGGGTTTTTATTCAAGCCATCTCCCATTGTTTTGACTTCCTCTCCAACTCAGGGACACAGAACACCTCCACTGTGGACCTTTCTTGGTTCATTCTCGCACCTTCTATTCTCCAACACAGGGACACTTCAGACTGTCTTTCTTATCACGCGTTCCATCAACACATAAAGGCTTGGAACGCTTCATTATTTTGCAATGATTCAAATACTGCTTTGAATTTTCTCTACTTCTTTGTTTCAAACATCTTTTCTATTAAACTTGCTAATAGATTTTTTTCATGAGTGGGACCTAGCCTTTTTCTTTTGTTTGTGTGGTAAATATATATATATATATATATATATATACATTTAACACACCCTTATCTAACAAAATATTTGCCGATTTGCCGTTTTAACACTTTTAAATGTACAATTCAGTGACATTAATTACATTCATTATGTGGTACAACTATCACCCTTTTACCTCAAAGGTCTCAATGAATGTATCAATCCACAAAATTGTAAATTTCTTACAGAATGATTGACTCTTACTGTTCATACTCCATCAAGCTATGTCCCAGTTTCTGCCACAGAGGAGCTAAGTTCACTGACATTTGTTAAAATGTACTGATTTCTAGAAGCAAGCTGGGAAAGTGGTGCTGACCATCTATTTCTGCTTCAGAAAGGTCTTTTGGGACATGTTCCCAAACTGGTTACCTGAAATTCTAAATATTTTCGAGGATTTGCTTTGCCCTTTTGAAGGTCTGCATCTGAAATGCTCGGGTCTGGGTTTTTGTTGTTTTTTTCTAACCGCTGTCCACATGAAGGTCAAAGTGAATACAGGGGGATGGGTGAGAGGATGGGAAAAAGAAGAACATTTCATATCAACATTCAGATTCGATGTGTGTTATGTGCCGCAGAGCCCAGGAGGTAGAGACTCAGCCATCTGGGTTTGTGATTCCAGCGGAAACAGCTGTTTTAAGATTATAGGAACAAAGGAAGCTTCAGGCCGGAAGGAGTACAGGAAGCCACTTCAGCTCCTCTGAGTTCTGCTGTGACTCTTCCTCACACAGTCCTGTGAGACCCTCACTCCATGTTGCCTGAGACAAATTAATGTGGGAAAAAATAAAACAACAAAAAGCGGCATTTAGTTTGTCCTTTGGCTCAGTTTAAACTAGTGCTCACTGTTTTGCAAGCTTAACCCATAACCCTGCTGCCTCTTGGGCACGTACCCTCTGCCCCGTTAGCAGGCTGGGCAGCATTCTGAAAACAGCCCTTTTCTGGGGAAATGAAAATGCTGTTCATTAAGACATTGCTTTTTAAACTCTGCCTCCCACATACATCTTTAGACCTCTCCCACACGAACGCCTCTCCCTCGCTTCCACTTCCTTTCTCTCTTTCTTAACAGAATAAGGAATTATTTTAAAGTACCAAGTAATTAAGGCTCTTTATGGGTGAACTCACCCATTGCGAGGAATACTGTAGTAGATAAAAATGTGGCTTCTTCAAATTCTCAGTCTGTTCAATTTTTTTTAAATGTATTTTTCTGATATTTGGCAGAAAGAGAACCAATTTTGTTCTAACACAAAATGTATACATTTTTCCCCTGCAGTGGGTTTCTATTATTAAACTGTATTTGGGTGAAAATTCCTGTGGGCCAGCACCAATCAGAGATAGACTAAACAGCTACCTTTATTTCATTTTTTCCCCTCTCTTCACTTACAGCTTGTGTTCCCAGATAAATAGAGTGAGAAACCAGGATGAGGGAAGGTGAGAAGAAATGATGATAGGGAACAAAGGGGGTTGTCTTTCTTTAATTATTATTCGTAATTGGCTCACTGTTACTTGGAGGGGAAAAAATCACAGACAACACACTCTGGTCCACTTCTGCTAATCGGGCTGTGATGTGTTTGACTTTAATTTGTGCAACCAGCCCTTTCTCAGGCCCGGCGCAGATGCCACGTCCTTTTAACATCAGCTGCAGTCACTGGCCTCGTTCTCAACATCGGCAAACACGTTCCCTGGAAGTATCTCATAACCAGCCGGGAGAGGGAGGCAACCCCGAATTCAGGCAAAAGCAAACTGGGTTTGTGTTGCAATAGTCATCTATTTTATTTTCAATATAATGGTCATTTTCCTTGATTTGTAGTTACATGTAAACAGAGGTTATGTTTAAGAAATGACTGGGGTGCAAAGCAATGATTAGAATTGAAAGCTTTCATTTCAGGAGCGATTTAATACCTGTGTCCTGAGGGTAAGCATGCGCAGGGTGCAATTTCCTTTCCCTTTGAAAGAAAATGGTGTAAAGGCCGGTTCCTTCAGCACTCTTGCTGCAGAGGAACCCAGAGGAGATATTCAAGTTAATCCTTCAATTATACTCATGAGAATGATCAACCTGTATGGCTTGGTTTTGAGCTGTCCGTGAAAGAGCCCCAGAACAGAAGTTAATATTGGCTTCCATGCAATGAGCAGTATGCAAGATCACACACACACACACACACACATTCAGAAAGTTGGCTTATTTGTCCCAGGTAGATTTGATTCTATTTCCTTTCGAGAAAGTGCCATTTCTTTAAAGGGCAAAGCAAACTGTAGTTGTCAATGGGTTTAAACATATCAAAGATCATGCAGATGGTGCAGTACTGAGCATTGTTTCATTCTGTTATACATAAGGTCATCAGGAGTCAGAGCCAACTCAATGGCAACTAACAACAAAGACCATAGTTGGAGTCCCTGAGTGATGCAAATGGTTAACACTCTTGGTGGCTGACAGAAAGGTTGGAGGTTCAAGTCCACCCAGAGGTGCCTCAGAAGAAAGGCCTGGTGATCTACTTCCAAAAAATCAGCCATTGAGAACCCTATGAGCACAGTTCTACTCTGACACACATGGGGTTACCATGAGTTAAGATCAATTCAACGGCAAACGATTTAATCGTAGTTAGACAATTAGTGACAACTCTGGAGTTGTCTCAAGGTTGTAGATTTCACTGCTTTGCTTCCTGAAGGAGAATGGCAATGAAAACCCAAACAGATACAGAACCATGTGCCCCTAGGGCTCTAAACGAATGTAGATGCCACCCGGCACAACACCAGCATGTTACAGAGCAAAAAACTGGGGCCAGGAAGAATTGAGGGCCTGGCCAAGGTCCCAGCACTGCGCAGCAGGGCAGGGAAGGACCCAGGTCACCTGTGAGCCTTTGCCACAGCCCAAGGAGCCTTTCTCAATCTGTTTTGTCCATTTGGCTTCTCTTTGGTGAGACAGAAAGTGAAAACTGTGGGACAAAGAGACAGACAAAGGGTGGCAAGGAGAGGTTTGCGGGGAGAGGGCATCAAGAAGGGGAATGCAGGGAAACAGGTGCTGGAGAGCCAGCTACAGAGGACTGCAGAGGGAGATATTTAAATTTGCATTTACCACACTATCTCTTGTTACCACGATTACTTACGAAAGCGAGAATTGGTTAAACTAAATTTTGAGGCTTTTTTTTCCCCCTTTTCCTTGGAGCAATAATTAGTTGTGTCAAGATGACTACATAAATGACAATAAGATTTCAATGAGAAAAAGTTGTAGAATAAACTATAATTATTTGGACAGTCATTTGATCAGAATTTCTTTTTCTTGTCACATTTTAAATGATTTATGAAGTTACATGTGGGTGTCTGCTGAAGAGGTTACTCAACATACTTTAAAGCCTTTTTTTTCTTTTTCACTTCAAGTACATAAAAAGTTAATAATTTTTTTTTTTTTTTTAATTCTCACATTGGTTTGGATGGAATCATAGGAAAGTCAAGCTGATTTAAACTCCAATGTCACTTGCTCCTGAGATGGTTGTTGTTAGCTGACATTGAGTTGACTGCAGCTCATGGCGACCTTATATACAACAGAATGAAACATTGCTCAGTCCTGGGTCATGCTCCCAATCGTCAGCATATTCAGGTCCATTGTTGTGGCTATTATGCCAATCAGCTCACGGAGAGTCTCCCACCCCCTTGTTGGCCCTCTACTCCATCAAACATGATGTCCTCCAGCAGTTGATCCCTCCTGACGATGTGTCTAAAGTAAGAGAGTTAGACAATGCTCTGTTGTGATCCATAATGTTTTCGTTGGTTCATTTTTAGAAGTAGATCACCTGGCCTTTCTTCCCAGTCTGTCTTAGTCTGGAAGCTTTGCTGAAAACTGTCCACCATGGGTAACCCTGCTGGCATTTGAAATACCAGTGGCATAGCTTCACAGCAACATGCAAGCCACCACAGTACGACAAATAGGCAAATAAGTGGTGACATTAGCCGTCTTAAAAATTAGCATTTTTCTTCTTCAAGTAGGCTAAGATATGTGCCATTGCACTTAGCCCAGTATTTCCTAAAGTAAGTTTCTTGGAGCGCTAGACCAGTAAAGGTACTCTGAGGAAAAGAGGTTCAAGGTTTTAAAAACAACGTAAAAAGAATGGAAAAACTGCATGACCGCATCCTCCACCAAGAAATCACAATGCCACTTTGCATGTTAATTGTCTGAGAAGCTCGCTATTTAAATACAACTCTCTGCATATAATTCCATACTTCTCTGACTTATTTGACCCAGGGCCTCTTTAATTTCCTAAAAAGAAAGAAAAATCACTGCCATCGAGTCAATGCCAACTCACAGCGACCCCATAGGGTTTCCAAGGCTGTAAATCTCTACAGAAGCAGACTGCCACATCTTTCTCCCACAGAGCCGCTGGGGGTTAGCAGTCAGTGGCTTTAACCACTGAGCTACCAGATGTACAAATATTCTTCGGGATCTGTGTTCCACAGAAAATACTTTGGGAAATGCTAATTTAGCTGATGGAATGAAGTGAAACCACATACACAAATTGTATATCTATGTATAGCCATATATCTATTGCATAACTATGATCCACTGCCTCCCTTAAAACAAAGAAAGATAGCTTTAAAAATCAACAGATTAAGGGTAAATGTTTGGAAATCGAATTACCTTTTTTGGCCATGGGAGAAAATCCTGACTTCAAAGCAGCATTCTTAGAAAACAACTCAAACCTATTCTAGAGAAGAAGAAATTTTACATCATTTAACAGGAATTCTAAGCACTAGTTACATTAACCTTAGCAACTCTAAAGCCTTGCTTTCTAATGGTAATTTTAAAGCACTCATGAATTCAAGTAAGTTCAGCTGCCATAGATTTTAACTGACAGCTGGAAGAGTCATTTATAATCACTATGTCGTTATTGTTGTTGTTTTCGGATGCTGTCAAGGCGATTCCAACTCATAGCAACCCTATAGGACAAAGCAGAACTGCCCCCATAGGGTTTCCTATGCTATAGTCTTTATGAGAGCAGACCACCAGGTCTTTTCTCTCCTGGAGCCACTGGTGGGTTTGAACTGCTGACCTTTAGCAGCCTAATGCTTAACCACTGCCCCACCACCTGGGCTTTAGTACCTGGGATGCTTGTTCTGGCTAAGAAAGGACACGCAACAAGGTTGTGTCATAAGCAAGGCACAGCAAAGTCTTTGAATGGCACGGGAATCATTTCCCTTTTGTCTTTTATTAAAGGGGATCAGGTGTTTGCCCATAAGAATTGCACTCCAAGCTACATTCAGTTCTATTCTGGAATATGCCCATGAACTGGAGATGCGTCTGTTTAAATAAACATAAAACCATAAGTATCCTACAGCTAAATGAAACAGTGGCATTTAGGAGTACAGGCAGACAAAGTCCACTTACTTTTTTTTTTCCTTCCTGACTGAATGACTGTACTTTGAGATGATCCAGAATTTTCAAGAACAAAGAACAAGTCATCCTATAAATTCTGATGCTTACTTTTGTCTCGGGGTAGAATTTCTAACTTGCTCCCTGCAAAAATGCACGTGAAGGAGGGGATTTCTTTTTTCAAAAGACACTGAATATTGCCCCTGAAAGGTATAGAATTAAAGTATTTAGGCCAGCACCCTTGCTTGGAATGATGTGTTTTCTTTAATTTTCAATGTTCAATTGTACTCTCGTATTCTTCAAGTAGGACTAGAAGGGGATTATTAGCTGCGCTAGCCTCAGAGTTCTGGTATCTACTGTTTGGAAACCTTTCATTTGTAGAGGCAGCTGCAAGGTGTCCCTTCAAGGATTTTGCTTTTTTGATTTATACTTTTATACACTCAAATCTCAATTGAGATATCCGAGCTTCATTCCATTTTCTGACCTTACACTATCAAGGCGGAGTGACCCCCAATCTCTTAGGACTGGGCTACGTTCCAAACCAGGTTATAGGAGAACAAGGGCAGAGAATCAAAGCCACACATCACCCCAGTCCCAAGGAGACACTTCATGTAAAGCCGAGTGAAGGCCGGCCAATCCGCAGACCTCATTTGTTTGCCTGTATGAGAATTCGCTAGTCTCCACCCTTCGAACTTTTGACATTATTTTTGAGTGTGTGTGAGTCCTGTTTGTACCAAACACAAAAGCCAGACAGATGCTCCATTTGGCATGGAAACTGGCCTCATGGAAATAAATGTTCTTTCTTTTCCTTTTTTTTTTTTTCCTGGTGAGGATGGACACTACAGAGATGTCTCGTAGTTGCTGACATATTAGTGAATATTCCATGCATCTGTTTCTGGTGATTGTTCTCCTCATGACACACCTGTCACTATGCCCGTGCAGTGAGGCTTTTCAGAAAATAAAAGCACCCCCGAGCCTGGGCAAATGGCCGGGGTGGTCAATAAGGCTGCGTGCTAATGTATCTGGAAATCAGCTGAGCATGAGGGCCTGAGCACTCTCGTGCACTCCCTAATCCCCACTTCAGGAAGATTCTTTCCACTTAGAAGGGCACTATCTTCATCAGAGAGGAAAATGCACGTGTCCACCTTCCAACAGAAATCTTTACGAAGTTCTCTTTCCGACAAAACAGCCAGGATGATTTTCAGGGGAAAAATATTAACCTGGTTAAATACAGATTTAAAAATATGATACATGTCAGTGTAAGAATGTATCTTTCCATAATTTACAAGATCTTCCTGGTTGTTACTGAATGTGAAAAATGGATATTTAGTACTGAGTACAGGTGGCAAATTAACATCCAGTGTACTAATTGTTCTTTTTGGTTTTATCGTATTGAGTGTAATAACACCCTGGTGAGATGAACATATTTTTATACACTTGGTTCGCAGGTAAAGAAACTTGCTCACAGGGGTCAAGTGTCTTGGCTCACTGAGTCACACAGGCAAGAAATAAAAACCCGAAATCAAACCTATTGCTGTCGGGTGGATTTGGACTCATAGTGACCCTACAGGGGAGAGTAGATCTGGCCCATAGGGTTTCCAAGGCAGTAAATCTTTACAGAAGCAGACTGCCACATCTTTCTCCCACAGAGCATCCAGTGGGTTCGAACCCCCGACCTTTAGGTTAACAGCCAAGTGCTTAACCACTGCACCACCAGCGCTCCTTAGCCAAGAAGTAGAAGAGCACAAATCTTTGTAGTGTGAACCTGATTCATGGTAGGTTTATGGTGGGCTAATAACCTGCTAAACAAGCCCTAATGGTTATTGAAGTAACAACTGAAGTTTTGATACAGGCTATTTCTAAACCCTAATTGATGTCCTATTGAAGAGCTACCCTCAGCCATCAGGTCAGTGAATGAGACCAAAATCGGCAAGAAAGGAAAGCACCTTCCTCTCTCTCTTCAACAGTGCCTTGTAAATGTTGTAAGTGTCAGTTGAATTGTTCTATTTATAAGGCCTTTGTTTTTCCTCACTGTGAACACTTCAGGACACTCCATTGCCCAGTGCAATTCAATATGACTGGAGCTCCAGGGGTCTTGCTCCCTGCACGCAGTGTACCGCAGGAGTGATTTATAAACCGCAGTCCCAGAGCATCCCAGGAACTGCAGTGAACTGAGGCTTCTAAGTGAACACAAGTGCTATGAATTCCAATGTTAGACCAGCACCAGAAATGTCCCTAAACTCATTTCCTGCCGGTGAAAATGGGGATGTGGTTGGAGGGAATTATGGGGAATGGCAAACCCCTTAAGGAATGAGGTTGGTACCCAATTAGCTTCTTTTCATATTATGGGTTTAGGGAGGCCAAGTAATCCCAAGATGGCTCCAGTCATTTTCACGTTGGCAGAGAGGAACAATATCGCTTTTTAATAGTGTAAGGTCGGAGGAAAAACGGGCAGAGGGAAGAGAGCAGAGTGCAAACCTAAGGAGGATTGTGAATGCACATAATTCCCTGGGCATGAACATTTTTGCAAAAAAAAAAACAAAGAAAGGAAATTAAAAAATTAATAACTTGAATTGTGATCAATAAGTGTAATTATCATCTTGCAGCCCATTTTTCATAAGGCACTCAGAGGCTTGAGAGTAATTTCTGAGATGGATATAGGAGTAAAGCGCTTGAAAAGCACAATTACCAAAAATTCCTTCCTTTATAAAAGACTTCCCTGTTCACATCGCACTGTACTTGTTTCTTCCTGTCTTCTGCACTCCACCGTTTGGTCTAAAGACAGTCAGCGAGCTAAATATATATTAATTAGGACTCTTGGGGCTGGCATCAGTGAGATACAATTATACCAAACTGATGCCATTCCAGGCTCTGATAGCTTCATTTAAATTCCTGAATAAAACATGAAATATCTTTAATGAGAAATGAACGTAGTTGTCAGGAGGGAGTAGTTCTGATATTGTTACTAGTAGAGATATACACAATGAAGACATAATGTGCAATATCTTCTATTTTGTATAAAAATGATGGTTGTTAGAAAAGACATATCTCTCTTCCGAGACGTCATGCGTGCTACAGAACTGAAAAATTATAGAGACTAACAGCATAGTCTCCTCCCAAGAAACCGCAGCGTTGGAAAGCTCCTGTGAATTGGCAGCCACAAACACATTCCCTCTATGACCAGGAAAAAACCATCACCTCAAACAGCATCAGTGGGAGTGAGCACGTGCAACTCAGTAGAGCAGATCGCGGCTTCTTTTTAAGCACAAGTTGGGCAAGACTTCATATTGATACACATATTTTGTTGTGAGTATAAGGGATGAATAGATGTGCACACTTATCTCAAATCCATTGTCTGCTTCAAGACAGCCGTTGCTCAATGCTGGAGGAGGGGTGGGGGATGCAAGGGGCAGAGGGAGGTGGGTTAGTAAATTTCACAGTCAGGGAGAAGGGAACAGCATGGCTTCACACACTGCCAGGCCTTTCTTTGATCACTGGCTCTGGGAAGTCCAAGCCTGAGCCCCAGGCTGCAGCGAAAGCCTCTTCACCTCTTAGGCTGTGGCTGGGATTTTCTTCTTTTCTTTTTAGGAGCATCCCTTTATTCATCTTGTCTTTCATAATTAAAATAGCAGCACACTACCTTGCATTCAGTCTGCACCTGTTTGAATCCCAGGTGACCTTCACATGCTTTAGAAGTATTGCCACCAATAACTGATGACTGCTATGCCTGCCATTGAAATCGGGGGTCAGTTCCTAAGCCTGGGTGACTGGAGGGGAGAGAGAACTTTCACGGAGAACTGGGAGGCAATTGGACAGGAACGACATAGGATGGCAGTCTATCATATATATATGTATATATACAAGGAGCCCTGGTAGCACAGTGATTAAGCACTCGGCTGCTAACCAAAAGGTCGGCAGTTCGAATCCACCAGCCGCTCCTTGAAAACCCTATGGAGCAGTTCTACTCTGTCCTATAGGGTCACTATGAGTCGGAATTGACTCAACGGCAGCAGGTTATATACACACACACACATATATATCACACAGACTGACAAAAGAACGAACAAACGAGTCTTAGCAGAAATACAACCAGAATCTTCTTTAGAAGCAAGGGTAGTAGACTTTGACTCACTTACTTTGGTCACATCATCAGGAAAGACCAATCTCTAGAAAAGATTGTCATGGTTGTAAAGTAGAGAGCCAACAAAAAAGAGAGAAACCCTCAATGATATGGATTGACACAATACCCACAACGATGGGCTCCAACATATCAATGATCATGAAGAGGGCACAGGACTTGGCTATGTTTCATTCTGTTACACATACAGTTCAACCTGAGTAGGAGCTGAGTCGACAGCAACAACAACAACTTAGGATGAGGATTCACTTCCCACCCAATCCATCACACTCTTGAGCTATTTGAAAAGATATATAAAACACCACTCATTTCTCCTTTTTTTGGATTAGGAGACAAGATGCTAGCTATTCTGCCTTTATAAGGTAGATTGAGAGGCTGCGTGAAGCAGCTGGGGTGGGTTGGTTAATAAAGATCTTGTCATTGGACAACTGGATGTCTATGTGCAATGCGCTGTGGGAGGATGCTGAGATAAAACAGGCTGAGTCACTGTTCACATAGAGCTTATCAGCAGCAATTTCCATAAAATACTTTTGCATGGGGATGCCCGCCATGATCTGTCCCCTCCCAGCTCTGCAGTCTTTCTCACCTGTGGGGCTGGAAATCATGATGACAGTTTTCTAACCAAGGTCCTGGGTGATGTCAACATTGCTGGTCATCAACCACACATTGAGAAGCAAGGATCTAGCATGCTGAACTCTCCAGACTTTTCCATGCTTCTATGTCTTCATTTGCACTGCTCTCTCTGCCAGGACTTACCTCTGCCCATTTGTCAGGACATTGCTATCTTCTATGCAGTCCTTCTTGACTTCTTCACCTTCCCTCCTGGGGGTCCCAAGAGTCCTAAGTGCATCTTTCTCTCCAAGTACATACACTTTTCTTTTCCTCCCTGAGTATGTAAACAATTAATGTGCTTAGCTGCTAACTGAAGGGCTGGAGGTTTGAGTCCACCCAGAGGTGCATTAGAAGAAAGGTCTGGTGATCTATTTCTGAAAACTCAGCCATTGAAAACACTATTGTGATCGTTAAAGTTGTGTACTAACTTGGCTGGGCCATGACTCTCAGTGGTTTGGCAGTTATGATGCAGTTTGGCGGTCGTATAATGATGGGATCACCACCATGATGGGATTTGATATAATGTGATCACCTCCCTGATGGAATCTGTTGTGAGTAGCCAATCAATTGAAAGGGAGTTTCCCTGGGACTGTGGTCTGCATACAATATAGGTGGACATTCTGGCAAGGCTTGGGGGCTTCTGCTCACACTGGATCCTGCAACTGGCTCCTGTTCATCTGACCTCTAGTTCTTGCAACTTGAGCTAGCAGCTTACCTGCCATCTTGCCTGCGATCTTGGGATTTGTCGATCTTCGCCAGTCTTTGCAGCCTGTGAGCCAAAGCCCTGCTGTCTGACCTACTGATCTTGAATCGCCAGCCCCTATGGCTATGTGAACCTGGAGAAGCCTCCAGCCTGACCCACAGACTTGGGATGTTTGAGCCTCTACAACTGCATGAGCCATTTCCTTGATATAAATCTCTCTCTAAATACACACTTTACCGGTTTTACTTCTCTATAGAACCTAGCCTAAGACACCTATGGAGAACAGCTCTACTCTGACAACATGGGGTCACCATGACTGGGAATCAACTCAACAGCAACTAGTTTATTTGCTTATCACTGCCTACCCCATTAGATTAAAATTACTTGATGAAATGGACCGTGCATCTCATGTGTCTAACCCACTACCTGACACAAAGCATGTATTCAAATAAATGTTTGCTGAACGAAAGGATGAATAAATAAATAATGGATAAAAGGTAATATAATCTGTTGAGCTTTTCTAGGTTTATACTTTAAATTTTGTTTGTTTTTTTGTTTTGCCCACGCTTGGAATCAAGAAATCCCAGTAAGTAGGAAAAGGCAATAAAGTTTTGTTTTTCCCTTTCATAAGGTCAAATAACAATTTGACTAATATGCTTTTACTTTTCATGAGTGACTTTTATTTTCCAGAATTGACTGAATCAACCATTTGCTTGATCTTCTCTTTTAGTTTTTAAGGTTGTTCTACAATTGCCTTTTTGTTCAGAGGTGGGTCAATAATAATAATATCAGTAATAGTTAACTTATACTGAGTTGTGCAGGGACTATCACAAAGGCTTTCCAAGTATTAAATCAGTTCATCCTTACCTCAACAATATCCAAACAATTATCATACTCCCACTGAACAGATAAAAGAACAGCAGAACCAGGAGTTTAATTGCCTTGCCCCAAATCCACCAATCCTTGTAAATGGATGTAATGGTTAATTTTATGTGTCAGCTTGGCTATGATTCCCTGTGGTTTGGCCAAATACACTAGTTTATTTGTTTGCATGGAGTGGTTACATGTGATTAAATCAGTTGGCCTTGGGTAGAACAGATTATCTTACATAATATAATGTAATCACCTTCTGTGTATCTACGTATCTATCACTGATATATATCATTTGTTCCGTTTTTCTAGAGAACCCTGACTAAGGCAATGGATAATAGCCTATTCTTCAACTATGTAAAGATAAAAGCAAGAATATGAAGTATAAAATTGCATAAAAAATAATACATAGACATACAGGAAAGTTCCCTTATAGTGACATGTTGGAGCAGGTTGCCCAGATGGAAGAGTCTTGAAATAGTTTAACATAAAATAACAAAGAAAACATCTGTACTGATGGTTTAGACCTAAATTTTAAGCATTCATCAGTCTGTTCGAGAACTTTGGGAAGTTTGTGATTTGTGATTTCATGTACACACTTCTCTTGTGTCCACAGGATGGGAAAAAATTAAGTTTAACTGTGTTGTTCCAGTAAAATATGTCCTTGCTTCACTGACAGTTTGTTTTGTCTTGATGTCCTGGACTTGCCCTGATCCGGGAACCCGGCCTTTCCTACTACAGGAGCAGCTCCCCATCATGGCAACCCCAGTTCCTGCAGCAGATGCGGATAGAAATAGGTTCTGAGGACACAGATTGCATAGTTCCCTGTGCACCTGGGGGAGCCCCGTGGGTCACAGCTTCCCCTCCTGCCGGTTAGTTCTGTTTACAACACCGCTTAAAGGCAACTGCCTATTTCTCTCTTACCTGCTTATCCACCAGGGCTGAAGCCCTGTCTCCTTGGCTCAGTCTATCTTTTGCTGTTGTTGTCAAGTACCATCCAGTCAATTCCATCTCATCGTGACTCCATGTAACAGAATAGAACTGCTCCATAGGGTTTTCTACACTGTAATCTTTATGGGAGCAGATCGCCATGTCTTTCTCCCAGGGAATCACTGGGTGGTTTCGAACCATAAACCTTTCGGTCAGCAATCTATCTAAGTCTTGCTAACTGCATCCCCTCAGTGAGGGACCGGAGGTACACGCTGGGGAGAGACTGTATTTTGCATCTCCCAACCCTCCACTTCAACCCTGAGTAGATAAGCAATCTGACTAGTGTTCTTTAGCCCCATTCTCTGGGGAATTTGGGTAATCTTCTGCTTAGTCCTAGCCACTGCCTTGGGCCTTGCTAATAAAAAACTAGGATATTAAATTAAGGAACCTCAACTTTGTGGGACTGGTGTGTCCATAGGGATGCCATCACGAATCAATCAGGGCACTTTTCCCACTAGCTGGACACAGACTCAGAATCCACCTCCAAACACTGTGCCTGGAAGCCAGTACAGGTCAGTGGGAGGTGGCACACCTCAGCAGAGGCCAGTCTCCACTCCTGCCCCAACCGTGCGCTCACAGCCCACCCAGCACGGCCTAAGTATCCTTCCCTTCCTGGACTGCTAAGGCTGGGCCCTACTTCAACCCAGCGCCTACTTGAAACACAGCTGCTTTCACTACACCCCCATAAACCTACTGGTCTTCTCAGGCCTGGCTGGGTCCCCATGCCTTGCCCACCCAACCCTTCTTCCCCATTGCTGAGGACCCAGCATGATTTTCAGGACAACCTCCCCAACTTAGGCCAAATAGCTCAGATGACTGGTTGAAGAGGGACACACCCAAGGAAGAGCAGCCTCGGCTGTGTGTGGTGTCACCCATATTCTGTGGTAAAACATGTGTTGGTCATGCAAAGGTCTAATAATGATAGCAGCTATGGTTTAGTACACACTTCCTATATGGATAGCCAAGTGTTATACGTCAATTGTCTCATTAAATCCTCAGTGAAATTAATGGCGGGTTATAATCTGGCAGCACCTCTTTTAGGAGTCATCTCTCACCTTGTTCCCCTAGAGCCATTATTTTCCAGCCGTGCTGAACTAATCATATTCATGCATGCCAACAAAAGTCTTAGGAGGTGCCGTTTTACAGATGGGTAAACTGAGGTTTGGTACGTAATATTATACCAGGAGTATGTGGCAGACCTAGAGATTAAAGCCTCGCTTCTAATGGAACTCATGCTTTTAACCACTAAATCATACTTAGGAGAGGACCGAAAACAAATTTTTTTTTTCAAGTTTCTCCCCCTTCCAAATTGCAGGAAAGAACATCTTCAAGGCAGAAAGGCTTTGAAAATGACTGTATCTGTGCATAATGGCTGTCTTTGAATATTTCCATTAAAGCCGCTTATCTGGAAAACTAGAAGGAGTTCTGGTTCTCTGTAAACAGTGGCCTAGGTAGGAACTGTGAAGAATCTATGCTCCCTCTAGCAGACACATAACCTTCAGATCCTGACGCTTAGCCTGGGACACCAAGGAGTTCGGTAACTGCCATTTGGGACAGGAGACCCCTGGCCAGGAGGCAAATGGCTTTTCCTTCTCTCTTCTCCTATGGGATGGATGTGCACCGTAATGGTGTTGAATTGAGGAAGCTAGGGGTGGAGACAGGGCTGGGATTAAGGTAAAGCAAGTGAAGCACTCATTTTGGGTACAAAATTTAAGGGGTGCCAAAAAGCAGCAATCACACTAATATTTTAATGAAATATTTTAAAAATTCAAAATGTGAAGGATGAACAAAGTATCGGAATTTTTCATAAAGACACTATTGATATTACTGATTTTTCCTTTTACCTCGGGCTCCAATATGGCTCATCTAAGGTCTGGATGGAGGTGGAATTCAAGGAGGGAATTTAAATTTATGAGTTTATAAAATCTTTGATAACCATTCTCACTCTAAGTTAGAGCCTGACCCTAAGTTAGACCCGACCAGAAACTTTTCTTGGATTAAATTAAACAATAACAAACAATCCACTTATCTAGTTTTTTTGTTTGTTTATTTTATGAGAACTGAACTCTGTGGGTTGTAAGCACACAAGCAACTTGATCCAATTTCCCCACTGCCCCGACACACCCACTCTGGGACCCCAAACATCTTACCCTCCGTAGATTTTCCCGAGCAGAACCCAAAGCTTTTGTAGTCAGCTTTGCTCAGTGAACAAAAGCCCCTTGATCATTGTTGAGAAATAAAATAGCTAGCCCAGAAAACAGTAGTCTTTGCTTTGAGGGCACAGAGTTTCTGTTAATGGTGGTAGAATAATTGGAAAATGGATAGTGATGATGGTTGCACAACAAGACAAACATAATCAATGTCACTGAATTGTACATGTAAAAAATGTTGAGTTGGCAGATGATTTTTTATATATATTTTGCCACAACAAAACAATTTAAAAAATATCTAGCCCAGGACCACATCAAACTTCCAAGCTCTCATCCCAATGAAAATGTCTCTCTTGTGGCTGGGAATTAGATCCCAGGGTAGGGGAACTGGCCTAGAAAAGGAAGGCAGGGTCAGATTTTTCACTGCCTTCATCCACCTGCTCCACCACTTATTCCTTCCTGTTTAAGACACTGGGGGGAACACAGTGTGGAGAAGAGGTGAGGTACAAGAAAATCTGCCATGACAGGGACTGTGGAAATCTGGTATTGATGGCCTCTGGTTGTGACAGAACCTAAATGCTGAATGTTTTTTCTCATGGATTACTTGTGGGGTTCTTTGGATGGATGCCTTCGATTATTCTGGATTTCTGTGCTACAGTTCCCCCGGTGTGGACAAAGCCTCTTCCGGGTGGTCACTTAAGACATGCTAGGTCCTGTTTTCCATTGGTCCACTCCTACGGTCCTTCCATGTAGTTCTCTTGGATAGCTCTTTCCTGGCAAAGGAGTCCACCACCAGTTCATGAGGAACTCATGCTCATTGTCTCTGCTAACCTGGGTTCACAGGTCCCTCCCAGCCCAGCCCTGTCTCATAGCTCTGTTGCTACTAAAGGGCAACTCTAACCACAGCCTCTTGTATTCACCGGTGAGTGGAACACCTGCCTCCACTCCCCCACACCCACACCCCCATGGCAGGGGCCACATACCAAGCTTTCTAAGTGGTTCTCTAGGACACCTGCCAGTTGCCTAAGGGCAGGGGAAGCATGTCCTCTCCCCTACGGAAACGATAGGTGGGAGTCACAGGGAGCAGAGACCACTCACACGCTGAAGAAATTCTTCAACTTCTCAATTAGCTTGTAATCTTTTCTTATGCAATCTAGACCTGCTTCCATAATATCACACCAAAAAAGTAATATGAAGGATATTTTTTGTTTTCCCTAAGACACACAGGATGACTCACATGGTTGAATTATTTGTTTTAAATATAAAGCATATAATAAAAACCATCAATTCCATATAGCATCCTTAGAAATAGTACCTTTCCTACTTATAGCTTGATATTTTATACAGTGAAAATAATCACACACACACACACACACACACACACACACACACAAACCTAAATAGGAACAGAAGAAGTAAAAAGTTAAACACGTGGCAATGTTTTCAGATCTCATATGATAATTTTTTTTCAGCCATTCAGTCTCAGTGTTTCAACATAACAATCAGTAATACAGATTTATAGATTTTTCTCTCAAAGCTAACTTTCCCCCATTCATTTCCTGTCCTGTTACCCTCAGGCAGGGCTCTGCTGCTCATGCCTGATTGACTACTCACCTAGCCTCCCACTTAGTCCTCCTACATGCACACTTGCTCCTCTAGGCCACCCTGTACATCTCTTCGTAATAAATCTTCCTAAAACATCAGTTATATTATCTACCTTCGTTCTACAGCCATCAATGGCTCCCTAGTGTCTACCGAATAAATTTTGAATGTCTAGGCATGTTTTTCTTCCACAACTTCATTTCTTTTCGCCTACATACAAAATCCCTCTGTTTGAGCCAAATCCACTGTGCTCCAAAACAGCCACACTTTCTTGCCTCCACACACAGTAGATACTTCATAAATATGCTCTTGATAATAAGGGTTATAATGGTTCATACTGTTAAAAGGTTACCAAGAGGTTTAGAGCTTTATGTGTAAAGAATATTTGAACAAGGTCCATGAGTATATACATTTTATGTTACAATTCAATTGTCTCTTTATGTGTCTATTTCCTTAATTCATTATGGAATTTTTAAGTAGAAAAACTGTACCCTTTTGTCTATGTAAGTCCATTGTTTGGCATCCAATAAATAGGAGACAAGTAAATAAATGAACATTACCTAAAGTATGAAAGAGATCAATTTGGTTTAAAGGACTGCAAAATAATAAACTGATGTTGAAATGTAAGCAGTGAGAAGCAAGTGAAACAGACAAAAATAAATGTGTTTCGGTCAGGATAGACTCATTAACAACCTGCAATATGCAGATGACACAACTCTGCTTGCTGAAAGTGAAGAGGACTGGAAGTACTTATGAACATCAAAGACTACAGCCTTAAGTATGGATTACACCTCAACATAAAGAAAACAAAAATCCTCACAACTGGACCAATAAGCAACGTCATAATAAATGGAGAAAAGATTTCATTTCACTTGGATCCACAATCAACACCCACGAAAACAGAAGTCAAGAAATCAAACGACATATTGCATTGGGCAAATCTGCTGCAAAAGATTTCTTTAAAGTGTTAAAAAGCCAAAATGTCACTTTGAGAACTAAAGTGCGCCTGACCCAAACCATGGTATTTTCAACTGCCTCATATGTGTGCAAAAGCTGGACAATGAATAAGGAAGACTGAAGAAGAATTGATGCCTTTGAGTTATGGTGTTGGTGAAGAATATTGAATATACCATGGACTACCAGAAGAACGAACAAATCTGTCTTGGAGGAAGTACAGCCAGAATTGTTCTTAGAAGCAAGGATGATGAGACATACTTGTCTCACATACTTCAGACATGTTATCAGGAGAGACCAGCCCCTGGAGAAGGACATCATGCTTGGTAAAGTAGAGGGTCAGTGAAAAATAGGAAGACCCTCAACAAGATGGATTGACACAGTGGCTGAAACAATGGGCTCAAGTATAACAATGATTGTGAGGATGGTGCAGGACTGGGTAGTATTTTGTTCTGTTGTACATAAGGTTGCTATGAGTCGGAAGTGACTTGATGGCACCTAGCAAAAACAACAACAGGCTAGTTCAGCTGTATAACAAACAAACTCAGCAAATCAATGGTGTAATGCAACAAAGGTTTATTCTTGCTCCCACAAAGGCCAATGTGAATGTTCCTGGTTGGGCAACTTCCTATGTGGTCACATAGAACCCAGGCTCCTTCCACAAACTCATCATCCTTTAGGTCTTCTTCAAGTCTTCTTCTGCATCCTTTGCATCCACTCAGCTGACAAGCAAAGATTAAGAACATGAAAGGCTCTCCTAAAGGGGGATGTTTTAGGAACCACACTGGATGTATCTGCTTCATGGGCATCACTTCTAGGCACACTTTATTGGTCTAAACTCAAGCCCATCCTCTATTTGGATTCAAGGTGGGCTGAGAAATGTGGGTCACAGTGTAAATAGGATTATGAATGGAAGGAAATCAGGTTTGGTGAATATTTGCAATCTTTCCTATGCTAGATTTTTCTGTGTTGTTTTAGAGAACAGAACCCCTCCCATCATCCCACAAGCTAAACCTTGACAACCATGGCTACAGGGAGATTGCGTTAGTTATCAAGTATTACGTATCAAATTACCCCAAAACTTACGTGTTTTAAAAAACAACATTATTTCATGGTTCTTGTGAGTCAGGAGGAGCCCTGGTGGCGCAGTGGTTAAGAGCTCAGCCGTGAATCAAAAAGGTCTGCAGTTAGAATCCACCAGCCACTCCTTGGAAACCCTATGGGGCAGTTCTACTCTGTCCTATAGGGTC